>NC_134834.1:41667433-41968569 GCF_004210375.1 Tachypleus tridentatus
ATTGATTAGTATAGTAGTTACCCCATTCCCGACGCTTTACTAAAGATGGATTACTATAATAGCCATCGAATGCAAGACACTTTTGTGAGAATTGGTTGCTATAATAACTATTCAATGCACGACATGTTACCAGATTAATCTAATATCCTCTTTGTACGTGTTTTAGTATTGACCTTCAGTTACTTTCCTAATATCCATTTCTAATACTTTATATATGATGTTGAGAGTAATAGCACTACTGAAGACATTTTGTCTTGGGGTATTGCTTAATACTTTTGTATAACCCATTAATATTCCCTACTACAGTGTAATTAGTCCACTTGAAAGATGTTTGTACGGGTTTATTTAAAGTATGTTTGTGTAATGGTGTTCGTTTGGTTGCACCATTCTGACAAGGATACATATCTAAGTAATACAATGTTGCAATACTTCATTGTAATACCCAGGGTATTACTGGGTATTCACATATTGTATCAACTGGACTTCCAGAATTAAAACTAACATCTTTCTCTCTCTGCCAGCTGGACAACCAGAAGACATGTTAAAGATAACATCTGTTGTAAAATTGGTCGATACCTTTATATTACTACATATTTACCCACTTTTTTTATTTCGAACAACATATTCATATGAACATACTGATTTTCTAACATCCATATTACTTTCACAATTAAGACAAACTGTATAAAGAAATGGGCTGGAGCTACTATCAATGTCACCATGACAAAGGAGGAACACAACAAAACAGCACCACCAATAAAACAGAGGTTGCTATAACATTACATGAACATGCTTGTAAGTACAAAGTTTAAAGAAACTCTAAAGATTTCAATAGCAGCTAGTCATTACTCAACAGAAATGATACTTCCAACATGTGACACCTGCAAATATTTTTTTAATACCTATATAGCTAACTATACATATAAGCCTTTATTATGTGTATTTAAAAAAAAAAAAGTCCTTGCTAATGTTAGAACTAGGCATAAACGACAAGTTAATACCACACTTCAATGGTGGTTAACAGTTAAAACTTGGATAATTTTAGGAAAATCCAACCAGTCATCCTAAACCTTTTACAAAGCTTTTATATTAGTAATTACATTTTTATAAACTGTAAACCTTAAACACACACCACTTACAAGGTGAATAGTGAATAATACTGGAAAACACCCAAGTCCTATGATTGTTTAGCTAGCGCGAACTACAGTATACATAAGTATTTAGGCTTATGCGTATGGAAAATAAATTTATGAACTAAAATTACAAATAAAGCTATTAGCTTGGATAAAGAAGTAATGGCTTTCAATAAAAAAATCGATAGCCGTGCGTGTTTATACCAGAAGCCAGCCTAAATTCCATTACTAGCGTGAGCGATTTAAAACTTTACAACGTGGGTGTGAAACACAAGATAAAATAAAGGAAGAGTATGTGACAACCGGTGACCCACAAACAAAATGTCAAACAAATACACTCAGAGACAAAACTTAAAATGACATTAAGCTATTAAAATTACAGAAATGGGACGTATAAGCAAATAAAGTCAAAAACATCCCAAGAATTTCTTGTCTTATACAAAAAAAACGCTACAAAGTCAAACAAAACAACTATCATCACCTACATTGCACTTAAACATAATAATTAACTAACATACACGAACAAACATAAAGCACATACCTTTAAAGCACAACTTCAAAAATATTCAATATACCAGATGACTCAAACATGGGCATCCATTCCATAAACATAGTAGAATATTATATCACAACTAATAGTAATATGTATACATCACATGTCCCTAAGGACACTCATTGTAATAGCACAACAGAACAACTTATCAAACCAATCACAGTATCAAAAGTACAAGAAAATATAAAAAAAATTGAAAATAAAGCACCAAAACGAGATAAAATCTAAACTATATCACTCAATAAAGGTCTTCTGGGGTTCTAGAACATCTCAGATCTTTCTACGACTTATCTATAAAAACAGGATACATACCAACTACTTGGAAACGCGTCAACGTTCGTATGTTCCAGAAGGAAGAAAAACAGCAAATAATCCCCAAAACTACAGACTCATAAGCTTAACAAGCAATCTAGTAAAACCACTTGCAAAAGTTATAAATAATAGACTCATAAATTACCCTGAAACTAAATCAACATTCCCGAAATTACAAAACGTTTTGTGAAAAGCAAGACAAACAACAGATCATCTCAGAAGATTAGCGGAAGAAATAATACACGGCTGTAATAAAAACAATGCACAGTCATGTACTTCCTAGATATTTAAAAAGCATTCACTGAAGTATGACACAATGGACTCATGTCCAAACTGTCCAAACTGGGACTCCTCATAGAAATTGTTCGATGGTTCCTAGAAGCATCAGAGGAAATGATGAGCGCATCTACTCTGAATGCAACAGTCTGGAGGCGGGAATCCCTCTCCTTTATCCTGTTTATCGTGTATGTCAGTCAGCCACATGCCTTTCAAAGACCCAAACCACATTTTTTGCTCATATTTCGCATATGAGGTTGTAATCTGGAAGTGTGCCTCAAACCCAACAAGAGCAGCAAACGATATGCACTCAAACCCAACAAGGGCAGCAAACGATATGCAGTCACTACTAAATGAAATAAACTGTATTGCAAAAAAAGTAGAGAGTCAAATTTATGTATAAAAACACAGATCATATTGTTTACAAATTGTATAAAACAAGCGAAATAATACCACAGTTATAACTAAACTATAGTGTCTTACAGGCAGCAACATCAACAAAATGATTAGGGTTGGTTTGAATTTCGAGCAAAGCTACTCGAGGGATCAATGTATCAAAATCACACATCAACAAACTACAGCAAATACAAAACTATATTTCAACGAAAGCATATAGAGTCCTACTACCAATAAACTTAGTACTTCTACATATATATTCAAATATACCAACTCTATCAGTCAGACTTCTAGATAACTCGCTTTAGTATTTGTCTAATAATGTATGACTACTAAGAGGAACTGTTCGTATTGAAAACACAAACAAGTAATGAGATCGTGCATAAGTCAAGCTATAGCTAAAGTGAAAACATACGAGTTAATATTACATGACGAATTGCACATGGTATGAATAGGGTATGTTACTTGAAACTGTGGGCAATGGACAAAATTTAACATACTGCGAGTAATGCAACAACAACGCAACTGTTTATAACAGTGACGAATTCCGAAGAAGAAGGTACAATGAAAATAAAAAGACAAGCATTTTATCAGAAAACTACTCGTCAGAATTCCACAAAATTTTGCACAACAACATATGTAACGGTATTATTTATTCCTGTAAAGTGTAAAGAAGATTTAAAATTTAGATTGTGTTTTAGCTAAAACTATCCCTGTAAGCCACTAAACCTATTGTTTTTAAGCTATTGGACCAAAATTGAAATTATTGTTGAGGTTTAAAAATTAAATACACTCCCAAAGAACAAATTATATGAACGAAAGTGAAGAGACAGAAAAAAAAACAAACGAAAATATGGTCACATTCGGCTAGGCTTTATCTTGGTAGTGGTTCCATGTGTTCATCTAATTTTTGATATGCCAGATACCAATGTGTTTAATGGTTTACAGTCTCAAATATCTAAGATGTAACTGTTACAATATGTGAGTTAGGGTTAGAGAGGATGATTTTGTACACAATCACGTCATGTAAAAATACTTTCTGTAGAGGCCACTTTTTTTTTTTTGGCTGATCACTAGTAGTAGACAGAATGCCCACAAACAATATATGTAAATATATATATATATATATATATATATAATGAAACAGACAAAATAATTTTTATTTATTTTGTTTCTTTGATTATACGTATATATATATATATATATACTATAAGCATATGTTAATTGTACTTCGTAATCGTGGAAAACCATACAGTTTAATATTAAGTCTACACTTTTCTTAGCAGAACGAGTTGATTTGTTTCAATGTATGATTAATATTTTGTTTAAAACACCTTTAACAATTAAAATAGTTTAAATAAGAATGTTAAAGATTCCTGAAGTAAAAGCTAACATACTGTGGTTTTGTATAAAATACTTATTTGAACAATAAATTTATAAACGAAAACCTAAAACAATTTAACACTTTAAAATAATATTATTTCACAAAACTTCTTCAGAAATATATTTTAATTTTCCATCAGAGGGCGGGGGAATTTTTTTCTGATAATTTCTACTCTCAGTGGTTACCTTCGTTAACATTTAACGAGTAAATTCCTTTTTATATTTCCTAGTTGTTTTTACAACAAAAGAAATTTGAATCCTTGTGTAGAACAATGGAATGGTTTTAACTTGTTAGGCCTTTTACAGTTCTGCCATTCCAAGTACATGTATGTATGTTCCCGTACTACATTCTTGAACACGAAGGACAAAGGCTTTAGTATTGACTTGTCTGTTGGTGTGTAACAATGTAAGTTTTGTTAAAGTTTCTTACAGCTAAGGGAGTTCCTTGTACTCTCTCTCTTTCTTTGTCACTGTGTCAGACGGTAAATCTTCATTGTGAAACACTGTACCGTATAACAATACACTAACAGCTGGAACAACTAGTATCTACCATATTTGCCTTGCGTCCTTTCTTCGCAATGAAAGGTATTGAAAATAGGCTTAGAGTAGTCACTAAAATGAGGAATCGCGATGTACGGTAACCGATGATTTGTGATATAATCATGTAGTTGAGGTGTTGTTACTCCAGAGTCTAAGTGATAACGTGTATTCATGAAGTTACAAACAGACCACTTTTCATCATAATTATATTCACGATATTTCCAGAGTTGAAAGACGTAAATAAAACCAACATCAGTCATCTCATCGCTAGTTTCTTCGAAGCTGAAAGCTCTAAGCTAATTTCACCTTCAGACTTCCTACATTGCAAACTTGTTATGATGAGAATGCCTTTCGTATGAGAATCTTATGACTATGTGACTTCTAAAAAAATAATATCTATGCTAACCGTCCCTAATTTAGCACCATAACACTGGAGGGAAGGCAACTAGTCATTACCACCCACCGCCAACTCTTGGGCTACTCTTTTACAAAGGAATAGTGGGATTGACCGTCACATTATAACGTCCCCACGCTGAAAGGGCAAGCGTGTTTGGTCTGACGGGGATTTGAACCCACGACCATCAGATTACAAGTCAAGCGCCCTAGTCACCTGGGCTCAACGTGTACGTACTGAAATGTTTTGTAGCAGGGTTTATATATACCTATTTAAACAGACATCTAATCGTGACCTTGATATTCACCTGGAGATGTTTGGGGTTAACTTAAGTTGGTCGTTTAGAATTTTTTTAGGGTTTGATTTCTGGTCTTCTGTTTATTTATTTCCAAAAATTCAAGACCGTCTAGTGTAAAATTTAGCAGTTTCTTCGAATCAAATTAGTTTCGATAAGGTGGGATGCAACGTGTAAATCCATTTTCTTAATTTCTAACTTCTAAAATGCTTTTTAATTATCGTTTCTAATTGATAAATACCATTGTTCTTGTACTTTTCGATTCGGTTTTTGTTGTTACACAACATTTTTCCTCGGTTGGCTGTAGATTTATTTGTCTAGTTATATAATTTGTGAGGTTTTCTAATGTAGCTCACCTTTAACCATTTTGTTGTTGTCGTTTGGTACAATATATGGATATATTGATTTTAAATTTACGGTTTTGGTTTTTAAGCAACAATGAATAACCATTGTTAACATCAATTTGTTCTATAGTTTTAATTCAATTTCATAATTTTCAGATGAGAAGAGTACAGTGATACGTGTGTATAACAAACTATGGAACACAGCAAGTTTACGACATATTGGATCTCTTGAAAAACCATGTTGGTTGTGTCACAAAAAGTCGTTTTTAAGATTTTGAAGAAATGCAGTTGTTAGTTGCATCAATATTTAAGTAAAAAAAAAAGATGTTTCTATTTTCATCAAATTCCAGAGTAAACGTAATACATTTGTTTTGTGAGTTTTGAAAAGTTAAAAAATTATTAAGTTGATGTTTGGATCCTGTCAAGAGACAAATCACATCATCAACATAACTATACCAATATTTAAAATGTTTTGTATTATTTTTAACAGTACACATTTTTTTTTTAATTTCGCGCAAAGCTACACGAGGGCTATCTGCGCTAGCCGTCCCTAATTTAGCAGTGTAAGACTAGAGGGAAGGCAGTTAGTCATCACTACTCACCGCCAACTCTTGGGCTACTCTTTTACCAACGAATAGTGGGATTGACCGTCACATTATAACGCATGTTTGGTATGATAGGGACTTTCAGTAAACAACATTTATTCTCTAAATTATTCATAAAAACTTCTGCAAGCAAAGAAGAAATGGGGGACACATTGATAATCCATAGTTCTGTTTATATATTTGGTCAGTGCAGGATGATGCCTTTACTGACAAACCATGGTCATGAATAAATGATGTATTTGTGAAATGTACAAATGTACTGTTTCTCCTTAATTCTTTTAAAGTTTTATATTTAAATGGGCAATTTATATCAGTAAGTATTAAAATAAGAAAGTAAAAGACATGACGTCGAAACATGGTAATTTAATTATATATATACATGATTGAAAATAATTTAGTATCTTCTTCATTGTCACGTAAGAGAAACGAAACGTGTCATTTAGAAAACTGGGGTTTTGCATCCTGAATTGTTACATATAAGACGTTACATGCTTTTTGAAGAAAGTAACTGAACTCAGTATACAATAATTTAGAGACTAGAAAGGAGAATAAATTACACATTTTGGTATACTAATGGTTAAAACGGCAATAGTAAAACAGTGCGAACGTGGGAACTCTTAACGTCCTCATCGCTTGCTTAAAAGTAATAAAACCACAATCATACTGTTGTAATGTAATTAAAGTGAGAATTAAATTTACGATGTTTGCAGTTATAAGGAAAATGTTATATGTACAGCTGTTGTTGATTTGTAAACTCAGAAAGAAGAACAGCTGGACCTATATCATAACGTTCACTATATTTTACACTTATATAAATATAAGTGAACTTGACAATAGACTGAATGTGAGAAACACAGTAAAATCTTTGTAAAGAAGTTCAATTGTAATGGAAAAAATATAAAAAAAGATGGTACTGAGAATATAGATAGTGCAACTTAACAAGAAGTTCATGAATGAATCCAAGCTATCTTGTAAAGTTTATTAGTAATGTAATTTTCTTAGTCAAGTAGAATTATACTTATTGTTAGGTTCAATGCAGGCGATAATTCATTTCTATTCAACCGCCAGACCATGCCACGTCATCATATTGGACTTGTTTTATTGTGTTTCACGGTAAAATTATCACCACTTCAACTCTACAGTGTCCAGTATCTAAACCACACAAAAAAAAGCTCTACTAACTTTGTCTAATTAGACATGACCGTGGTCACGACGTTGAAAATGATCAGTCTCTCATAGAAATAGTGACGTAGGCTACTACGGATCAGGTTTCATTTTAGCCATGCCCGTGAAACTCAGGTTCTTTAACATGAAACTTTAAATGTATCGATTTTCAGATTTAAGTAATACCCGACTGTATTCTCACTCTCTGTTATGGAATGAGACATTCGTTGTTTGTGATGAACTATGCTCAAAGAAAAATGACACGAATCAAATGTACAGCTGTGGTATTCTCAGGTACGGTGATTTTCAATGGATAATCGACAACATAAAACTTTAGAGTTAATCTGAATTCTAACTTTACTGAATTAAACAAGGTTTGGAAATAAAGATGCAAAGTACTTTGTTTATTTGTGACACCATGACAAATGGTTTTTAATTTACACGTGTTCACACAACGAAAGATAGTTTGGGTAAAACTTGTCCATCCTGTTGATCCAAACGTAAATACAGTGTCACACATATTATCTGGTTAACAAAAATAGAGCATATACGGTTACGACAGAAAGTGTTCGTACCCCTGCGTCCCGAGTAGTTTTTTGCTCATAACTTAAAAAGGTATCAAGATTAGGCTAATAGAAGTATGATATATTATAAATATTATGCTAACACACATCTACATACATTTTTATTTAAATTAAACGACAAATAAACTGTTTATAAACAAATAACCAAAAATAGGAGGAGCAGAAAGTGTTCGTACAGTTCAGAACGTGTGAAAAAACTGTTATTACCGTAAAAATTTTGTTTAGTTTGGCGAATAAACTATATTATACGATTCCAGAACTAGACACTGGGTTCATAATTATTGAAATTTAGCCAGCAAAAAATTACTTCCGGCAATTTAGCGCCGTCGCCGTCATTATCTGCTTGGTCATCATGGCGAACAGGAAACAACTGTCCAGTGATTTAAAAAACTGAATTATTGTAAAATACAAGTTTCGTGTGTCTATTTCCAGTATTGCTACACAACTTAATGTGCAGAAACTGTTCAAAGCATAATTGCCAAGTTTAAGCTTACAGGATCAACTGCTAACTTCCCTCGTTCCAGACGCCCCACCAAAATTCCAGAGAGAACCAAGAGGAAGGTTCTCAGAGAAGTTAGTAGGAACCCTCGTTTAACACGTAATGACATACAGAAACTGGTAAGGGAAACTGGGGTTGAAGTAAGCACTTCTGCAGTTACAAACATGTTACGCTCTTCTGGGTTCAAAGCATGCCGTCCTCGTAGAACTCCATATTTAAAGCCTGTTCATTTAGAAGTACGATTGAGGTATGCAAGAAAGCATGTAGATAAACCCTTTACCAAAGAGTATTCTTTGGTCAGACGAGACTAAAATCGAGCTTTTGCCCACAATGCTGTTCGCTATATTTTCCGTAAGAAGGGGGAACGAAATCTTCCAAAGAACACCGTCCCTACAGTTAAATACGAAGGTGGCTCGATCATGCTGTGAGGTTCCTTCAGCTCTTTTGGTGTAGGCAGCCTTCACCACGTCAACGGAATCATGAAAAAAGAAGAGTATGTTGATAAATTAGGCACTTGTATCAAGAATGATGCTCGGAACTTGCGGCTTGGGCGTCGTTGGATCTTTCAGCACGACAATGACCCTAAGCACACATCGAAATATGTGCAATCCTGGTTGCAGAGGAACCATATAAGCGTTCTGGAGTGGCCATCACAGTCACCTGATCTCAACCCAATTGATAACGTTTGGCATGAGTCGAAGACCAGGATTCATCGGCGTCATCCGAAAAACTTGCAAGAGTTGGAGGCTTCATTAAAGAAGAATGGAAGAAAATACCAGTCGAGTAGTGTCAAACAATCATGGGGAGCTATGAGGAGCTATTGCGCCAAGTAATTTACCTGAAAAGCTACACAACTGACATTAAAGTAGACGCATGAACACTTTCTGCCTCTCCTATGTTTGGTTATTTGTTTATAAACAGTTTATTTGCCGTTTAATTTACATAAAAATTTATATAGATGTGTGTTAGCATAATATTTATAATATATTGTACTTCTATAAGCCTAATCGTGATACGTTTTAAGTTATGAGCAAAAAACTACTCGGGACGCAGGGGTACGAACACTTTCTGTCGTAACTGTAGATTTGTCCGGTATGTTTTAGTCTTTAAACTAACGATGCAATAAAAAAAACATTATTTAAAGCCAAAAGCAATTCTCTTGGAGACCTACCCGGAGAGTAATAATTCTTGATAGTGCATACGAATAAATTTAATGTGACTTATTTGTATTTTACAACTTTTGATAGCAGTCTCTTCCTTTTGTCCATAGTGCTTAACACCTTCCACCAAAACACACACGTACGTATATCGGTCCAACATGTCGTTAAAATATTAAAATGTGTAGTACACAGAAGGTTGAAATATACATGTAAGCCAACTGTGATGTAAACGTTACGTGAGATACTAATACTACTTACCTAGTAATAAAACTCACGCTCACCTGGGATACATTCACTGTCACCCCTAGGGGCTGCATCCCTCACTTTGAGTACTACTGCTCTATAAGTTAACGTGCACACTAACACATGAAAAGGGAAAATATTTGAAAGGTTTAGAGGCCAAGGAAATTTTACCTTACTAAAGTAATAAAGAAAAATAAAACATCTGGTACGTTTCGCATACCACAACACACAGCTATATCTGCGATATTCCGATTTTACGTTTGAACTCAGTGTTCTAATTCCTACATTGATTTAAGAATAGTGTTGACTGAAGGTCACGAAACTTTAATTTATTATATTATACAATATTTATTGTCTTCATTATACACAGTCTTGCAAAGCTAAACTTATGTGTGTGTTTTCATATAGCAAAGCCACATCGGGCTACCAGCTGAGTATACTGAGGAGAATAGAACCCTCTGATTTTATCGTTGTAAATCTGTAGATTTACCGTTGTATCAAAGGGAAACACGAAATTAAATTTAATGAAAGTTATTTTGGTTTTAGCAAAGGATTTTCCATAGTTCAGCTACGCAGATTTCGAAAATAATATTCATTTGTTTCTATCATGTAATGATTTTTTTACAAACCGGAAAGTAAAAACAACAACTCTTACTTAGATTAAGTTATTATTTCGTTTAACATAATGAAAGAAAAACATAAAAATACAATCAAATTGATAAAGAAGGAAGAACGTTGATGTCAAACGAATGAACATCCTTATTTATCCTGATTCTTTTTGTGAAATGTACGTCTTTTAGTCTCAAAACTAAGTGTCGTGGCCTTTATTTTATGTATTCCATCTGTAGCATCTCGTTCTAATGAAAAGCAGTATTTAGTCATCATCCCTATGTTTAACCTTTCCTAATACCTCCTCACCATTTCCCTGATGCCTTGATGAAACTTTTCTCCTTGTTTTTCGCTGACGGCACTGCGGTTTTAGGGAAATAGTCGATATATGAATGTAAGAAATGAATCTTCAAGCCTATATTATAATCCAACTCTTTGAATTTGTTGAGCATGTTATTGACAGTATTTTCGTTATAACATCTTTAAAGACAATCTACGCTTCTTGTTAAACTTTCTTCATTGTCTTTTCGAACTGTTTATCAAAAATCAATTTCTCAACAAAAATTTACCACAAATGTGACAGAATGTGTTTGGATCATTTACATAAGGTCTTGTTGGCATAACGACGAATAAATAATATTGAAAAGAACAAAATAATGTCAAAGTTTACACACAAACAAATACTATACAGAAACGAAATTTCATGCGGCATGTTAATCGTTTATATACCAGCTGTATGTTTTCCGTGGACAATAAAATAATCGCAGGCCTGTATTATTGTTACTTGGAATCCTGGAATTTTGTGTTTGATGTATCTCTTCGGCCCGGCATGACCAGGTGGTTAAAGGCTCGACTCGTAATCTAAGGATTGCGGACTCGAATCCCCGATCCACCAAACGTGCTTACCCTTTCAGCCGTGGGGGCGTTATAATATGCGGTCGATCCCATTATTCTTTGGTAAAAGAATAGCGCAAGATTTGGCGGTGGGTGGTGATGACTAGCTGCCTTCCCTCTAGTCTTACACTTCTATATTAGGGACGGCTAGCGCAAATAGCCTTCGTGTAGGGTTGAGCGAAATTAAAAAACAAACAAACTTTCTTTAAAAAATATTTATGAAAGTAATTTTGTGCTAAAACTACCAAGATTCTGTGTAACAGCTATTTCATAATTACTAATTGCGAATAAAAATTATTAGATTAATTAATATATACAGTCTTCAAACATTTATTTAAAATAACAAAAACATTTATTACTGACATAAGGATTAATGCTTCTTTACACAAACCACTTTTAAAAGTTCAGTAAGTCATTGTTCAATAACTTATGTAAGGGTAAAAATCTGGAATACAATAGCAAATAATATAAGAAAAATGAACTCCTTTAAGCTCTTTCAGCCGCTGGAAGAATTATAATGTGACATTCATCGGTAAAAAAGTAGTCCAAGAGTTGGTAGTGGGTGGTGATGATTAGCTGCCTTCCTTCTAATCTTACACTGCTAAATTAGGAACGGCTAGCGCAGATAGCCCTCGTGTAGCTTTGCGCGAAATTCAAACCCAACCAAACCACTAACTACAGTGTTGATCAATTATAGTGTGGTTTCGCTTGCGATAGAATTGCTTAGTAATAGTGTGGTTTTGCTAGCCATAACGCTGCTCAGTAATAGCATGGCTTCGCTAACAATTGCGTTGTTCAGTACTGACTTAGTTTCGCTAAGCATAACCCCCACGAGCATGTTTGGTGTGACGGGGATTTGAACCCGCCACCCTCAGATGATGAGTCGAACGTCTTTTGTGAAGAAGCAAATTTATATTACTTTATATTACACCCTGATGATCCGTCCCAACAAGTATTTGATATATTAAATGTAGGTATATGATATACTACTATAATATAAAGTTACAAATATTTCCTGTTAATTAATATTTTTATTTTATTTATCATATATCTCTATCAACTACTTTTCTAATCGGTCTTATGATTTCAGATTAATTTAATTTATCGTCAGTTATAATGCCAAAAAACGATTACTGATGAGCATTTTTCAAACAATACTTCATTTATATGTGCACTTACTTCTTTATTATTAGTATTTTTAGTATTATCAAAAAAAGTATATATTTATTATTTTCAAGATTTACAAACAAATCACCTTCACTAAGCTTAATAATTTGGCCTATCTAATGACAAATTAGCCAGTTCGACTAAAGACCTCAAATTCTTATTATGAGCTAAAATTTTAGTGGTTCCTGAACAGTGCTCTGAGAAACGTCTCTCGCATTTACTTCATCCATAGTCTATATATCTTTAACAATATTTATATAATCAATTATAATTTTTCTAACATTTTGGATCATACGTTTAAATATAGTTATTGGTCTGTCATTGTTAATTTGTCCTTTATTTTCCTTTCAAACATTTCCATTGTTTTTGGATTTTTTTCAAAGAATCTGAAAATATTTCTTCGTCCAATGCTTAAATGAAATACGAATTGCTGTGGAGCAACCATAGATTCAATGATTTTGTTAAAACAACTAAAGAGATATTGTTCAATTCAACTGTTTTGGTATTTTTATTTTTATAATATCAGTTATTTTACTAGTATTTATTGATTTCACAAATACATTTTTAAATTATGTTTTTGATTATCAAGTTCATATTTATTATCTTTATGGTTAACTTGTTTCACCAAATTCTTTATTCCATTAGCACAAAAAAATTAAATGCATTTGCTTTGCTTAACAAATTTGTTATTGTAACATCATGAATAACCGTATCACAAATATACACTTTTGTTGATGATTTATTCAATAATGAATTGTTAATACAATTCCATTTACACTTTGCATAACTATGTGAAAATAAGATACCATCACAATAGCGTTAAGTGACATTTCTAATATAATTTGATAATTTATTTTTAAGCATAGTATGTTTATTTCTATCGTTATTATTATCAGATAATTCAGCTTTGAAAGCTAACTTATTTTTAGTTTTCATTTTTTTATCTATAAACCGTATTCTACGCCTTGTAAGACGCACTTTTTTCTTTAAAAATACCTTGAAAAATCCCTCTGCATCTTCTAAAACAAAAGTGATGGGTTAAGGCATGAGGTTAGCTTCGACTCTACTCAAAACGGCCTCTCATACAGATCGTAATCTCATTACTTACCGATTACAAGTATTTTCAGAGCATAAAACATTTAGTTTAACTAATATTGTCTTTATACTGTGAAGAATATGATGTATTTGACTGTATTTACTCAGAAGATTAAAAAAACGTCAAGGCTGCATCAAGGTGTTGGTTGCTGCCTCAAATTATTTTTTTCTTAAAATTGTCTTTCCAAAATTAGGTGTGTCTTCCACGATGCAGCGTCTTACAAAGCGCAAAATACGATAATTGTTCACCCTAGATTTATTAATTTGGATATCTTTTTGGATGTAGCGCTCTTTACAAACGTACAGATAACGTAATAACTACAGAATTTTTTTTTATATATTCCTAAGCTTTATTTACATCATGCATACTATATAAAGTATCACATAAATTATATTTGGTTTGTTTTGAATTCTCGCGCAAAGCTACACGAGGGCTATCTATAGCCGTCTCTAATTTTGCAGTGTAAGACTAGAGGGAAGGCAGCTAGTCATCACCACCCACCGCCAATTCTTGGGCTACTCTTTTATTAACGAATAGTGGGATTGACCGCCACATTATAACGAGCATGTTTGGTGCGACCGGATTGGAATCCGCGACCCTCGGATTACGAGTTTAACGCCTTAACCCACCTGGCCATTTTTTTTTTTTTTTTTGCTTTGCAAACATCATATATGAAAAGACAGGCAGCATTGAGAGAAAATAAGTAGTCATCTAGTCAGTGTTATATGACCAAAAGTTTCTATATACATCTCAAGTAGTTTAACACAATATAAAATATTATTAAACTGATTACACCAGAAAATATTGCTTACATATTCCATGAACAGTTTCTGTGAAGTGTGAAATGTTATTAAACAAACCCAACATAAATTAAGCACAACCATATAAGAAAGCAATACTGCAGCCAATCAGTGTGCTTAACATAGGAAATTATTAAGATTATACTGTCGCCTCTGGTGAACAGTCGATACTTATGCTAAGTTATTTTTATTTGATGCTTTGTTGAAGCAAAGATCTAATATTTAGATGACAAGAATTATATTATATTACATAAATTATTTCAATATAAATGTCTTTCGAAGATATCTCTTAATTAACTCTTTCCTGAGGTGCCTTACTGTTCTGAATCGACACAGACAATGCTGCATTAGATCTCATAATTCTATTCTATTGTTTAGTGACAGCTAAAAGCTATACAGAAAATGTTGCACCCTAGTTCAGAATACAGTCTTATTGTTTAGTGAAAACTCAATTAAATATACTGTAGAAAATTAAGTAAATTACATAATATTATTTCATACTGAATTATTTAACTTATCAATTGTAAAAAAAAATGTAATTTTGAAAAATTGTACATTCATACATTTAAATGCGAACAAATAAAAATGGAAATAAAAATCCTACAAGTAAATAGTGATTAATTAAGTTTTGAACAATCGGCATTTAAAAAGAAAGCTTCGTGGGAAATATTCAAGCCACTATCGAAAGCTGCAACATCAATATCTTACTTTTTTCGTATTCAGAAACGTCCCCATTGGCTGTTCCGTGTTCACTGTGGTGCTGATGGCCACTAGTCTTATTTGATGTTTTAGGAGGTGAGAGTTTTTGGCGTGGACGGTCTTGGTTTCTAATGAGAACTAATTCGGAGATGTGAAACATCTTTCCTTGGCCCTTATTGTACAAGAACGGCTCCACAAACTCACGGATCTTGTTGTCGATCTGTTTTATTAAAAAAAAAAAAAACTTGCGTTAAAAGCACGTGTTTAATTGATTCTGTTAAACCTAAGTGTATTTTATGATATTTATTCCCACTGGAACTATTCTTCATCACTGGAAGAATTGTATGGGTTTAAACAAAACTTGAGTTTCAAACAACTAAGACGTATTAATCTAATCTTTTAATAAAGTATTACCAACCCGTAATATTAAGCATTAATAGTTCAAGGTAAGACGTTTGCGGAAGATTCAAAACATGTAAGAGTAAATCTTTTATTCATTGTACAGTTTCTAATACTTCACAAACGAAACTGTTAGCTACATTTAAGTAGTAAGCCACACACTTCAGAGTCAGAAGTGAGATCCCGCCATGACACATGAAGAGGACTGAAGATGTGAGAGGAAAAGGGAGTGATGCTATCAAAGATGACGAGATCATAGTTCCAAAAGCTGCAGCCAGAGGATATGTTGTTATGGACACATTGCTAGGCGGCCATGACAGACGACCATGACTCCTACGATATGTATCATCATGTCAATGATTAATAATTAAAACATTTACAATTAATTAGTCCTTAAAAAAAGACAGTAAACAATAATTAATTAAATCGTTTATAATTAGTTAAATATGACTTCTCTATGGCCAGGTGGTTAATGCACTCGACTCGTAATCCGATGGTCGCGAGTTCTAACTCGCACCATGTATACACCAAACATACTCGCCCTTTTCTACCGGGAAGCATTATAATGTGACGGTCAATCCCACTATTCGTTGGTAAAAGAGTAGCCCAAGAGTAGGCAGTGGGTGGTGATGACTAGCTGCCTTCCTATTACGCCCTCTGATAACAAAAATTAAAACAATGACTTCGTCATCTTTAGTGATATCACTCCTTCCCAATTCCCGTTTTTATGTGTAATGGCAGCACGTCACTTCCGCTTGCGAAGTACGGGCTTACTACTCACCTATTTCCTGCAAAATGTGTTGAATTAAAAAAAATTTTACAATAATCATATATAATGTACATGCGTTACTGGAATAACCGTTCTTAAATTTTATATCATAATTGAAGTTCATTACTAGCTAACTTATTTATTGCTGAAAACACTAAATAACAAGATCTGTTACATGATGATATGCAAGCATATGTTTCAGTCTTCTTCGCAGATAAACATAAATGAAATGTATAAGTGGAAAATCTCCAAACAGCTCCCAATTATTTTTTGTTACGTAATAAATAACAAATATATCAAAGCTTTATTTTAAATTGCAGTACATTTAATAAAGTTGATCATAAGCAACTAGTCTTACTTTACATGAATTTGATAAGACTCTTAGAGTACTGAAACACGGACTGTTGTGGTGTTACGAACCTTATGGTCTGAGCTGGTAGATCGTACTAGCTAGTAAAATTTATTAAATCTATCATACCATGTTAAACTTCTATAACACAGCCATGAAGGTGTCGTGGTAACAGTTTATTTGTTGAATTTCGCGCAAAACTACTCGAGATCTATCTGCACTAGCCATCCCTAATTTTGAAGTGATATATTAGAAAGAAGGTACTTAGTAAACTCAACTCACCGTCGACTCTTGAGCTACTATTTACCAACAGAAATTGGGACTGAGAGTCACATAATAATTCTATCAAGGCAAAAATGGCAAACGTGTTCGGTGATGGTATTCGAACCCTCAACCCACAAATTGCGAGCTGAGTGTTTTAAACAACAAGCCGTTCTAGTTCTTTTGTGTTAATATAATATTCATCGAGTAGACAAAGACGTAATGGGATTGTAATATCCGTTAATTTGCTTCAGTATCTTACTGTTTGCAATATATGGAAACATTGCTTCTGTATGTAAGAAAAAAGTTTCTTTACTAATATTTCAACCATATTGCCCTCACGATGTGTGACTTCAACCAATTCACACTTCTGATTTATGTCTTCAAGCAAGTCGTACACTTGATCTGTAATTTGAGTTTTAGTTTCTGTCCTTCCAGTAAATTAACGTGAACGCCCAATACCAGACCGTTAATGTTATATAGTGATTGTAGTATAAAAATAAACAATTATAACACTGTATCAAACACCTGGTCAACACATACGACATCATTTTAACACATAGTCATATGTGATGTCTACACATGTCATTATGGGTGGACCCAACTTTTGTTGCGATAAAATTGTGAATTCTGAGTGGAATAAATTTCACACAAGCGCAGATTTATAGGATCAGAATAACCAAAGAGACTTTCTAACTCATTCCAAAGATGTTGTGTTCAATCAAATTGAAATTCGGTAATTCTACCATTAAGAAAGATTGCTGAAGTTTGTATAGATGGCTAAAAGTTGAATTAGTTGTAAAGAAAGCGAAGATTATGGAGAGCGAGGGAAAAGTCGTGATAAACTGATATGTGGGTGTATGTATCAAGACGTAAAACAGATGTAGAAATACTTATTCAAACATTTCTCTGAATAATACTACATCACACCTTTGTAATATCACTATGAAATGGACGCTGTAATATGGTTATAAATTAGTTCTATTTTAAATACCATGCTAAATTTCTTGAAAAACTGCTTGTTCTGAAACCTACGAACCATAGAATTGAGTTAGTGGTTTTATACGTGTAAGAAAAAAAATTCATTATATGTATGCATTGTATTAAATTACTTTGATTTTTCTTGTCAGAAATAAATTTTGGTTTATACTGATAATGTTCGCTGCAAAGTAACTTAACTTCCTGGAACTGTAAAACCTCCCTTGAATATCCCTGAAAAGAATGTATTTTATTATAGATGTATACGTGAGGCTGGGTAACGATTTGAAATTAATTTCTGGAACATAAAAGCTTCTGCATAATTTCTAATCATCAACGCTCGAACAAAAAAACAAAATTCGATCGTTAAGATTTCTACTTAAATCGAGTAATAATCACGAAGTTATAGAAAATTAAAGTTTCAGTAAATGACTTAGGGGAAAAAGTAATGTGTTTTGTGTTTTCTTATAGCAAAGCCACAAAGGGCTATCTGCTCAGCCCACCGAAGGGAATCGAACCCCTGATTTTAGCGTTGTAAATCCGGAGACATACCGCTGTACTAGTGGGGGCAGAAAAAGTAATAATTTCTAGATTCGTTCACTGGAAAGACATCACAAGAATAACATTGCTTATGTTGCAGGCAATCAGTTACGTTATCAGTTTTGTTTGTAATTAAGCACAAAGCTACACAATGGGCTATTTGTGCTCTGCTCACCACGGGTATCAAAACACTGTTTCTAGTTATATGAGTCTGCAGACATACCACTGTGCCACTGGGAGAAGGACATGCTTTCAGTTACCCTGTTTTTATAGACTAACCATAAACGTTCTATCCTTAACGTTTATTTTTACGAGTTACAACAGCTGTGGATTTAGAATAAATTATTTTTATCAACTCTTGACAGGATTTCGCAAAAGAATACTATGATAACACACAAACATTAACACATTAAATCGAAAAATCATTTAAAGTATACACTTATATTTTCAGGTTTACAAATCAGAGAGATAATCATTATTTCTTCTCTTACACTGTAGCTCCATTAGCTTCTATATCAAGTTTTAACGTATAGTAACTAACTATAGTAATGTTTCACATATTTACATGATTTCAACTTATGGAAGGTGATTATAATAATGTTCCGCTTACTTACACGAACTTTAAGCTATGAAAGGTAGTTATAATAATGTTTCAGATACATGAATTTCAGTCTGTGGAAACTAATAAATAATAATTATATTCCCCATACATGAATGTCAATTGATGAAAGCTAACTACAGTATTGTTCCACATAACTACATAAACTGAAACCTATGTTTTGTATGAGATATACCTGGTGAATGAAAAAGTTTATATTAGCATTTACACCGGATTTATCTTATCAAATACTGCAACAAACTAACCTCCTGTTGCCACATGGGTAATATATGGCACATACCATTTGAACAGTGTCTACTCATAGTTATGTGCAAACTGAATATGTGTGGCACACACTCTGGAGTGGCAGTTTCATATTTATTATATATTTTGCATTCTATTCACCAAATAAATATTTTGTAGATGACTTAATTATTTCTATCATTATGCTGATGTTTTTTCAAAAGAGGCTAAAAACATATTTTTTTCCAAAATAAAAACCATTCAACAAAATTAGTGAGATTCTTAATATCACTGAAGATAAAGTTGATTTCATGAGAAAAAAATGGTATATAAACATAACGTATGGGAGAGCAGTTTCAAATACAGAATAAATGAACACAAAAAAGCGTTTGAAATAATGACACAAGAATATTACCTTTAGGTGAACGTACTAATGAAAGTAAACAGTTGATTCAATGAAAAAAAAACTATTTTAACACAAGCTGCAAACATCAGTTGTAATGCTATCTGTGAATCTTTTGAGGTAATCAAATATAATAAAAATAATTCTAAAGTGTTAAAGCCATGTTATACCTAAATGGCTAAAACTATTGTTTCAATGGCATAAACTAATGAGAACGGTGCCGCTATATTCTGGAGGGATGCCAATCTATCACAATTTAGGCTTAGTTACCTGTTGAACCACATATTAAACTGTGCAGACTGGAATAAGGGTAAAGTGTCTTGCTCAAGAAAACAACAATGCAATATTCTTACTATGTGTCAAAAACCACTAGCCACTGAGTCATGCTTCGCATGGATCTATATATGCAAAAACAGCTCGTTTGGGTTGAGAAAATATTTTACATAAAGGTCGAAACGTTGTTCGCTCTTCTATATAAAATATTTTCTCAACCCAAACGAGCCGTTTTTGCATATATATTTCTCTACAAGTGAGTTTTCTCGACATCACTGATTCGCATGGATCTATTGGTTAGTATTTGTTATGTTATATTATTTTCTTTTTCATCAACATTTTCTGATTTTTGACTTGTGAGTCAGCTCTATATTTGTTTTCTCATAGATTATTTTCTTCAATTGTAGATTTTTTAAATTATTTAATGATATGGCACGACAACCCTTGGTTTCATAGAGAAACACGGTTAACTGGGTTACTACTATTATTGGTAATAGCGTCCTTCCCCCCACTGGCACAGCGGCATGTCTGCGGACTTACAACACTGGAAAATGAGTTTCGATACTCATGGTAGGCAGAGCACAGATAGTCCTTTGTATAGTTCTGTGCTTAACTACAAACAGACAAACTAGCATCCTATCTTTCTATTAGTAAAGTGTATAATTATTTTAAGGCTTAGAAACGTTAAACTGGTTGTTACCTTTTTATGACTTTGAATCCTTAAATATAATGTTGATCAGACAACCACAGACATCCTAGTTGTTTCGATCATGTTGCCCCCAAGTGTCGCAGTGATATTTCTGTGGACTTATACTGCTACAAAACCGGGTTTCGATACCCGTGGTGGGCAGAACATGAATAGCCCTTTGTGTAGCTTTGCGCTTAATAACAATAACAATCGATCATGTTATTTAGTGAATATCTTTTGTAGATCTATAAAAAACGATCGAATTTCTTTTGAAATGTTAATTGTATCTTTCATATTTGTTTCGGAATCTGTTCTTCTGGCAACTTTGTATTTTTATTGTTTAACTGTTATATTATTATTATTTTACTATTTCTGCTTAATTGCTGTCCCCCAGTGAGTTAGCTGTAGGTTTATGGATTTATAATACTAAACTCTAGGAATCCAGAAAAAATAGCAAAGAATTTTGGGAGTTTTATTATACTTATCGAAACAATAGAACGAACCTTAAATTTATGCAGAGTTTTATTCGAGAAAGTTGTTTGGTAGATTTTCTCATGTTCAGTGTTTTCATCAAAACATGACAATTTCTGTACGATCGACTTACGGTTTTAGGGTGATAAGAAATATGTGGATAGACTTAGTCACAACTAGTCAGGACAAACTAAATGTAGGCGGCGTCTTTCTTTTAGATATTTCATATGAACGTGTCTCCCAGTGATGACGATCGTTGAAGGCATATTACTCCAAATAGAGAGTTTTGATACTCATAGTGAGCACAACATTGATAGCATATTGTGTATTTTAGTGGTTAACGACATACGAACATAATCACAATACCAGGAAACTAAGAACTGCCCTCGATCCAGTTTGTGTGATAAGGCTTAAAGCCTCTGAAACTTGAAGCTCTACCTGTTATGACACTTGTCTTTATGCCTTAGATACTTCACGTTGGAAATTTATGAAAAACACTGTACATTTACTCTTTTCACGTAGTTTATAACTACTGTCACCAAAACAATACCATTTGTAATTGTACAAAAGTGATAAATTGCACTGGGAACTCAATACCTTCAACAGCCTAACTTTAATCATGTGTAATTACAAAGTAAAAAATAACTATCTTACCATTAATAACCTAGACGACATTTAAGATTTAATTATTTTGACACTAACTATGCCTTATAACCATAAAGCCGAGCTAACTTTCACTTTTCTGTAATGTATTATATTTGTATTAAATTTAGGCCTCCCGTATATCTATGTCTTTATTTAAATGTATAAATTTATCTTACTTTATGAAATAATTATGAATATTTTATCAGTCGATCATAGTATTTTTTGGCAAGTTAAACAAGTCACAAAGAGTTTCTCTTAACAAGCCATGGAAAATGTAAAAAATAAAAAAATGATTAGCTGTTTTAAGCCGTTGAAACTTCAGACATTATCTTCTGGTTGTATGTCAATTTGTTTTTAGTATTGTACTAACAACGATTTTAAGTATTTTAAACTGATACACTTTGAATGCTAGCCATACTTAACTACCGTGGAAATCTTTAATTTTTGAGGATTGAAAAAGTAAAGTAATTGCAACATAAATTAACGACATTTTTTTATAATGTAGACCAAATCATTTGGGAAAATTGTCTGTTAGGCTCAGTATATTTTAATAAGTAGCTTTCATTCCACAATTTCAAAACCAAAAATTATCCCTAAGTTATTAAAAAACATTCATCATTGTTTCTTACAATATATTTGTAAAATATTTCTGTTAATGCCTAATGACTACAATCTCAGTTTCCAGATTGTTTATTCTACTACGCTTTTGATATTTTCTAGAACGTGTATTGTACTGTGCTCCTAATATGTTGTTCCTTCAACATTAAGTATCCTGATTATATTGTTGATAGTTTTATCTTTCCAGACTGAATATCTTATATACTGTTGAAATTTTGTTCTTTCCAGGTTGTATGTCCTATTACGCTGTTACTGTTTTGTTATTTTAAAATTTGATTTTTTGGTAAAACATTTGTTACAATAATTTTGCTATTTAAGGACCTACTAAATTATAAAACCTTAATTTACTAACATTCTTACTTAGGGTGTCATTACAGTCATTGAATTTACAAAACATTGTCTACAATTAGATGTTTTGCTAAAAATTCATTTTATTATGCTCTTGATGATATTAGATTATGCATTTTCTAGTAGTAGCTAATGTTGCTACATTTTTCACAATGTATTTATATAATCGAGTCCCATTAAATGAAGGCAGAGCAGAGGGCGTGGCACTCGCCAGTTTTTGGGGATTCGTTATAATCAATCACATCGTGCAGGCATGCTACATGTTTTGATTTTTGAATCACAGAGTATGCTTTATGGATATTATTGATATTTCAGAAACGTATTATACGGCGTGCTGACTAAATATTTTCTATTACATATGATAAAAAATAACAAAAATCTTAAATATTAAACTTCATACTATTTTCCCTTGTACATTCGTTATTAAAATAATTGAAAAAACAAATTAGATGGTGCATAATAATTTTAATTTTTTATATTACATCATATTATGTGTTCCTATCTAGACTTAAAATGGCTTTTCATAGAAATGGGGATAAGGTAAACGTTAATTGGATCATTCTCAAATAGAGAAACAAAAAAAATGAGCTGGTTTCTGTGAGATAAGCTGTTCTTTAACATTGATGTCCTAGTGTTACATGAAAGCTTGAAGAACCATGGAGTGATAAATTCCTTTATATAAAACAACATAACTGTGCACAACACGAATTGTTGTATCCATTATTTTTAATAGCGACGACTTTACTTATACACGATACACCTTCAAACTAACAAATATCCACCACATTATTTGTTTTGAACATCGATAAATGACTCACACGTCTGATTCCTATACTCAGATGTTCACTGATTGTTTTGGAATTAAGTACAAAACAACACAGTAGATCTCTGGGCTCTTAATAGAGATATAAATTGAGATATACTGCTTTTCAGGTAGGAGATGAGGCTTTGAGTTGCCACAAAGTATATATGTAAGTTATGTGGCTATTTACGAAAGCAAACTTTAACTTTTCTGTTTTTTTTTTTTTTTTTAATTTTACAGAACGCTGTGTAAGCATTTATAGAAATACATATATGTATTTATAATACATATAATACATAATAAAAATGGAAAAAATACTCATGGCTATATCAAGTTTATATAAATAGATGCCGTATTAAAATTTTTAAGTAATATAAAAGTAAACCCCCAAACTAATAGTTAGTCATGTTATTTCTCTCATTTGAAAAGTGTTTATTTAACAATTAAAATTTTTTCTGTAAAATACAAAGGTTTGAGTGGGTTATATTAGGGAAATTCTAAATATATAAATTAGCAATTTAAGTGACGACAACAACAGCTATCACAGGCTAGCGAATTTAAACTTCATAAACGTTTTGGTTTTAGTAACGGATTTTCTACAATTCAGCTATGTAAATATTTAAAATAATATTCATTTTTTCTTTCATGTAATGATTTTTTACAAACAGGAAAGAAAAACTATTTTTACTTAAATTTTATTATTTCGTTTAACACAAGCAACACACATACTATCAAACTGACGAAAAGTGAAGAGCATTGACGTCAAACGAATATGCATCGTTCATCGTGATTATTTTTGTGAAATATACTTTTTAGTTTCAAAACTATGTCCAGAAATGACAAGTCATGTGGCCTGTTAATCGTTTATATACTAACGGTGTGTTTCTCGTGGATTCTAGAACAATCAATATGACTCTTACGTCGTAATTGATTTTTAAAAATCTGTAGCTATTGGTTGACAACGTTTAAACACACTAAAATGTGACCCGATTTCAATAAAAATGATTCACTTATGTAAAGAGTACATATGACACTTTGTGAAAGATCTGTACCTGACGGAAAGCGTGTAAAACTTTCAAGACAATAAAATCATTTTAGACCTGTGTAAGTTGCGGTTGGACGACATGTTTCAAAACTACATTTTGCCATTGTTTTGCTTTACGTAGGTTGTATAATGCCATCGAAAATTTATTTTATTTTTTAAGAATAATATAACACCTTTTTTTTTTCTAATTGGACATAGTCATTCATTCCAAGTTGCCATGTGCTGTACCTATAGGTTTCTTCGAAACTGTACGAAATGTTTCAATGGGTTATAGGAAACAATTGCAATCATATAGTTATGAAAAAACCTTTTATTTCAATGGAAACTACCTTGCAAGATTATTGTCAAGATGCTGGACAGTCAGATAGACATGATCCAAAATGGTGAGGCTCGAAATTAACATTACATATCTGTAATTAGTGGGACCTTATAGTTTTGCATATTTATGTGCACGTATTATATCATATTTCAACACTGTAATAATTATATATAGTTATCAATTTGTATATACAGCTGTAATCTAATGGACTCTTGTGGCAGCATATTATCTTAAATCAGGTGTGGTTTTATTCATGTCTTACTTAAAATAAATGGCTAAATATCCATATCAAGCTACATCCTTGTGCAAATTAATTAAAACAAATGGTCATTTTACAATATTTTCAGCATGGCGCCTGGTGTAGGCTCGCTGGACCCGCTGATTTCCTTTAATAGTCATTTTTTCACACAGACGGAGTCATTAGATGGGTTTTGCAGTACGGTAGATCTATTTTTGGGATATATGACGAAATTTTGAGGAATATTAGGTCATTTGAAATTGCATTAGAAGTGCAAGGAGACCAGTCAAAAAACAACTTATTACCATCTCAATGAAGAAAAAACGGTATTGATGGTGTCTGAAATACAAGAACTAGACGCAAGAACAATGGAGGAAGGTGTTATTCAGTGAGCAGACATTTCTTCGTACAGGGTCAAAGAAGTCTGCATGTTCGCAGATCGCCAGGTGAGAAACTTCGAGAATCTCACATCAATCAGTTCGTAAAACATCCCTTGAAGAAGATGTTTTGGGGCCTTTTCAGCTACTATGGCGTCGGAAACTTACATATCGTAGAAGGTATGATGCGAGGACCACAGTACATCGAAGTTTTGCAGAGAAGAGTCGTTCCAGAAGTGGAAAAGAGATTTCCAGATGGATCTGGCATTTTTCAGCAAGATCTGGCTCCGTGCCACACATCGAAACTTGTGAAGAATTTTATGACTACAACGCGAATAAAGGTGCTGGACTGGCCTGGAAACTCTTCGGCCTTAAATCCTCTTGAAAATCTTTGGACGATTTGTAAAGAAAGACTTCGGGGTAAAGACTGTACTACGAAATATAAGCTAATTGAGGCCATAATTGAGGTGTGGTACCGTGATCCAAAAATTAGTAAAGATTGCAGTCAACTCGTGGACTCGATACCAAAGCGGATTAATGATCTTCTGAAAAATAAAGGCGGTCATATCATGTATTAATTTGTGAGTAATTTTTGGATTCTCAGAAATAAAACGCAAAAAATTGAAAAACTCGTAATTTTCCGTCTTGTTTCAATTAATTTGCACAAGGGTATAAGTGTTCAATGTTAGGGTTAGTTTTGACCAAGTTATCTTTTAACACAAAATATCGGGTTTCCAGATCATCGGTTGGCAGACCACTAGTAGCACTTTTTTGCAGTTTTGCGCTTAAGAAACAAGCAAACCAAACATAATGTTAATAAATGTTTGTTTGTTTTTGAATTTCGCACAAAGCTACTCGAGGGCTATTTGTGCTAGCCGTCCCTAATTTAGCAGGGGAAAACTAGAGGGAAGGCAGCTAGTCATCACCACCCACTGCCAACTTTTGGGCTACTCTTTTACCAACGAGCCGTAATGTTAATAAAACAAATATAATTAAAAAAGATGAAGAACTCTATAACAATCAATACATTTTTTCATGTTATAAGTTACGATATTCTTAGATCTAAAGAAACAAATGCATGTTATCAAAATATATATAATTTGATAATTATCTCAGTTAACATGACATATTCAGGTATTAAATGTATTCATAAAACAAGAATAATAACTCTATTTCAGCCTTTCGATAGTACAACTGTCACTTTAGCTTGTTCTGACTTCCTTTTGAATCTACTATCAGCCACAATACACTGATTATTTGCAATCTAATGCACCTTTCTGGTAACACATTCATTCAAACCAGATGTGATTTCATTCATATCTTGCTAAGCAGATGTTTAAATATTCATAATCTCCAACTAGGTCTTCAACATTAGGGATAGTTTTGGTGCTGTCTTCAACATCTTTACTCTCTGCTTGTCTCTGGTTAAATTAATAACTATGCAGCTTCACAGCAACATCTTATATCAAGTTACTTGTACGTTTAACCAAGGTGAATAGAAGTTGAGCGGTTTAGGTTGTTTGATGAAAACCTGTGGTCTAGTTCAAAACCAAATGATTGGAGCTGGAGAATACTACAACTATACCCAGTTTCACTCACTGAACCAGTTTTATTATCGCTTTGTAATACCATTTTTCCTACTACTTAGTAAACTTGTGCTCTATGTTCATCAAAACTATCCATAATCGACATGTACATGCTAGAGCTTCTATGCTTTTGTGGATGAGCAATAATGTTGAAAAGGAAAAAAAGATTTTTCTCAGCACGTGGATTGTTGTTCTTTGGCAACATAACCCTCCACCTGGGTTATTTCAGTCTCTTTGCTCAGGGTTGGTAAACGCTTTACAACAGCCTTTTAACAAATTATGAGGCAGTGAATGATATGATGAACCACAAGTCATTAGGTAATCCTATAATTAATTCAACTCAGTAAACATCTAACGTGTGGAATGTAACTATGCATTTATTGTGAAATAAGAAAATATGTTGTTCGTTGCTTAGCCATCCATTCATAGCTGTTTGACGTAATAACTCAGAAATAGTGAAATAACAGATTGCTGATCCAACTTACTATGATGCAGTCTGGACTTGTAATTAAGATGTGTATACAGTGTAATGTCTGCACTAGCTTTCAAAAGAAGACATCCTGTGAACAATGTAAAAATAGACTTGTCGTGGTACAAAACATTTTATGGTGATCAATGGTGCTGAAAGTGAGTTAAGATGTTCGATTTTCCTATCAAAGGAATATGAACACCATCAAATGCAGGATCATTCCGTGTGACTCATAGTAACATTATAACATGTTATCTTACACTTTCAGCTAGCTACGAAACTGACAGAGAGTGGGGTTGTAAACATTGAATCATTTTGTTATGCTTCGTGATGGCTGCATTTTCAACCAGTTTGGGTCCTTTAACTGTTTTTCCCTTAGTTCTAAACTTGTCCTCCTCAGAACCTCAAACGATGACACTTTTACCACTGCCTATACTACTAATTTCTGAGACTTGCTACTCGATAAGATGATGACTTGAGTTAGACCTCTGGGTATTTGGAGAAGCTCTCATTAAATTTATGAGAGTTTGTGTCCATGCAGCTTGCATCTGACGTTATTGAAAGATACACCTTTTCAGTTGGGCAGTAGCTCCACCCAGTAGAAGTAAAGTAAACAGCCATTTGCTGTTAATCATTCTGTTTTTAGAAATCTCGGTTCTAACACCAGCATCACTGGAAGTGAAAATAAGTAACTTACAGCCTAGTTTGTATAGTCCATCACTGGTTGGTTAACCATACCAAACTTCAACAACTGAAACTTAAGCTTGGAGTAATCCTCCAAATTAAAAATGTTTATACGTCTGTTACTGCTGCACAAGTCGAGAAGTTGTTGTAACTGGTTCGTAATGTGAAAGTTTCAGAGTTGTTTTTAGAGTGTGAGTTGACCACCATTTCTTGACAGCTTCAATCTTCGCAAAATCCAAATTTACACCATGTCTTTACCTACAGGGTGATCACAAATTTCACCTTTGTATGCACCAGCATCAGTTTCCAGGCTTAAGCTTTAAGCTAGAATTTTAAATGCAATAGAAAACAAAATAAATATTAACCACTGCAAGCTCAATTAATATTTGATAAAATATCCCCATTGAAGTCTGTGCATCTAAATCAACTGATACACTGTATAACTTGAATGGCATTTTTCGTAATTCTTGTGATATTCGTGATTGATTGATGCTCGCACAAGCAAACTACAACCACAATAAATAGATGAACAAAGGGTTTGGTCGACAAGTTAGCGTAATAAAGAACTAAAAATTGTTAAAAACGAAAGTTAAATGGCCATCATAACTCCCCTCTCAATTAGGTGTCAAGTGCAAAGTTTGAAGCTGGACATCATAACTTTTTTTTCAGTAAAGTTTGAAACTGAAATATCATCGAACAAATATTCCACTAATCTGAAACAAAAGACATAAAATATATTTGTAACAAGAAAATTAAAAGCGAACTCTTTCCAAACCAAGCATTTTCCAATGCTTTCAGATAGATGAATTGTTGTTATATTATTGCGGTGGGTAGACAACAGATAGCCCTTTATGTAGCTATCTGCCTAACTACAAAATAAATCATCGTTGTTACACTGAACGTTTGTTAGGTTTAATTAATAAGAGAAAAGCTGTTTTTCCTTTCTGGATTCAAACTGATTGTTAGGTAAACCAACGCATCAGAAATATTTTACTTTTGATAACGATATGTTTTGTGGACATGAGTTCAGGTTATTTTTCACACTCTACAAGCACTTCAACTGGGAAAGTCAACATTTCAGAATGGCTTTGCATATAATGTTTATTATGAACGCCATGAACATATCAGTAAGTGATCTCAGACTTATATATGTTGAGTTCCCTTTCACATGAATATAAATTTAATGATTTAGTTAACAAATTAGTTAAAGCTATTTTAAGTTAAATTTCATAAGAAAAAAGCATATACCATGTTCAAAATAATGTTTTTTATATGATAAATAACTATATCAGTCTTATATTGTAACCTATTAGAAAGAACTCATTGAAAAACAGTGAATTATATCCTAGGATTCTAAGCGCATCTTTCACTTTGAAAATTATTCAAAGATTCATCCATAGGCAAATTGTAAAGGATCATAAGTTACTCACTTTGTCAATCTCTTTATGTTGTCAACTGCACATTAATAGCTGCAAGATGCTACATATAGAAAATACGATACTGACAGTATGCAGAAACTTTATCACTAAGATATAAAAAGTATCTTTATTGTGGTATATTTTACATTCCAAATTTTCCTGTTCAACCACTCCAATATTTCACTTTTTATTTCATTAACAGAGCTGATTACTTTAATATAGTTTAATTTGAATCGATGATTGGTTTTAGATTTCTCATACTTTTAATTACTTTCTATTAATCTTCACCAATTTTCAAATGACTCAAATAGACCGATAAGTCTGAACTGCCAAACAAGTAAAAGATTTTGCCAAACACGTTTTACAAAATAGTGATTATTGTGTGTCAGAGACTTTACAATTATCAACAATTTCAAAACTACAAAACTGCTACTAAAGTCTTTTTCTTATAAATTATTAAAGATTTATTTTAGAACGAAATTTATACACATGTGAATAGTATCAAAAGAACTGGAGACTCCAACAGTCGTGCCAATAGGAGAGGAAAATAAAACAATGAACCTACCTCAGCATAATTATGAAGTTGGGACGCTTCTTTCAACACTGACACCAGTTTCCCACCACCGTTGACATCTACAAGAGTGTAAGTTTTTTGAGAAGAAGTGTCTGCCTGCTTCTTCACACCGGAAGTGACGTTGCTGTTGGTATTTCCCATTTTTGTTGTTGTTTTTTAATATAGTTAATTGTTTTAATAAAAGTATAAATTTTATTTTGAAATTTCAGTCTTGTAAAGTTTGAACTCACACCATTTCTGGTGCCTTCTATGAAAGTCAAAATTGAATATTTTGACATCTAATTATTTTAAATTTTAGAATTTTTCTTTTAATACATGTTGTTGCAATATTAATAACGAAAAGTATATTATCTTTTCGAAAATAGCTTATAGTTAGCAGAACCCAAGTGTTTTCAGATTCTATGGCAAGAGGCGTTTACGCTCTCAACTACCGCAAAAGGAATAACTCACGAAGACTCTCGCCTGTGTGCAGCTTCAATGTCACGTGCGAATATGATTTCATGCGCACTCCTATCTGTTTATTAAAAATCGTGATATGACTTATAAGTTTTTTCACTCCTACTTCTAAAGCACCTCTTTATACTTTTTGAGCTATCGTTCTGGGTGTGGTCATATTAATTTTATACACTAATATAGCAAAAAGTAATATTTATATAGAGATATCACTATCTAGACAAAGATAAATCATTGGTCGACAAAAGTTTCTTCACACACGGATAACCAATCAGATAAAAACAGCGGTCTCTTTTGATGTATAGCTATTTGGGTAGAATGCTAATGCGCGTGCCTAACACAGGAAAAAGTCAAACACAGCGTTTACTACTGTTTCTCTGGAAACCATATTAACAGAAATCGATTGTCGCTTAGCTACCGTTTTAGGTACAGCAACAATGAATCTTACATTACTGGCGCCGTCAGGTGGTAGGAAGTGAATTGACTCTGACATTAAGTGACGCACGAAGGTGAGTAAGCTATTACTTAACCTTACATCTCTAAAATACTTTAAATACTTTGTCATCATTGCTTGAAGAAAAGAAACTCTGTAGTAAAAGAATTTATTAAAACAGCAAAGTTTAATTTTGATCGAGGTATTGTGTGCGATCTTTTTAACCGAACTGGTTTTCGCAATATTCATTCCTAGGTTATTGACCTTCGATACATACTACAAACTGAAGCTGGTTAAATAAATATAAAAAAAGAGTGAAAATACATAATATTCACATTCCCTAGTTGTAAATATTGCGTGTATCACTAAGTTTGTTTTATTCATATTGCTATAACAAAATTGAAACTTAAATATATAAACCAAATTTGCCTTTACTAAATGTATTAACAAATAATTCGTGTCTAATATTAGACAGAAATACAAGGATGGCAGTGGCATATTTAGGTAGGGGCCAGAGAGGATTCAGCTCTAAAGCCCATGGTCTTAATGAGGGTCTATTGCTAATTTTGTTCTAAGTAAAATTACATGGAATGTAGAGACCCACACAGCCTTAAATCTGCCACTGCATGTACATATTGTATATTATGGTTGATATAGAATTGAATTATATTAGAAAATACTCACATATAATAAAAAGGCAACATAAAATTTTAAGTAAAAGAACTAAATGGCTACATGTAGACACTGAAAACAATCAGCTTCCCCCTCCTTCCACTTGGTGCAGTAACACGACTGTTGGCTTCTCACACTAAAACTGGGAGTTCGTTACTCGCGCTTGAATGAATATACATAGCCGAATGTGTAGCTTTGTGTTCAAAAACAACAAACAGAAAATGAACTACGAAAGTATTTTCGTGTATTCATTTTTTTCTTTCTTTTAATTTAAAATAATGTAGCCAAACGGGAATAGTTGTTTTTTTCTTACTGTTGTCATAAAATGAAGCTTAAGAAACCATAAGTGTATACAGGGTTTCGTAGTATCTACATATTTTATAGCTTTGTGGACCATATTCATAAGTTAATTATTACAACACTTTATTTCCTTATTTAGTGAATAAAGACTAGAAATTCAATATTTGAATGAAAAGTGAAGACTGAGCAAGCTAGATATGTAGTATGTGGTTTAGAGAGTCGCCTCGAACAGATACTAGAGTTTGTTAAGCCTTCGACTCCCCGTTTTCCATCCTGTGAGTTTTTAAAAAAATTCTTTACTTTATGTTTGGTTAAATTCACATTCAGTTTAAGTTTTCTGACATTAACCTACTCGTTTCTCGAAATTAGGTCGCTAGAACACTCGACGTAATTTACAATACTTTCGTCCTTTCAGCCGTTGGGAGCGATATCATGTAAAGATTAATACCATCTATTCTTAAAGTTGAGTTTTAGTTTGTTCTTAGAGCTTGTTTTATGGAAAGTTAATTCTGAATCTTACTTTTTATCTAATCACTGAGTTAATGATATGGTATACACATGGAGAGAAAAATACAGGTATAAGTTTTCTATAGTTACGAATTTTTTTTTGTTACGTACTTTCAATTCATGTATTGGCCCTAACATAAAAATGTTCCTAAACACGGTCCTATCTTCTTAGCTTATAAATTAATCTTAGGTGTTTGTTTCCTTTACCCTAACATATTCTGCTCATGTGTTTCCTTACCCGACACGCTTTAGTTTTAAGAGATATGATAATACAGAATAATTAACAACGAGAACAAATAAGTAATAAAAGAAATCTGGTTATACCAATTTTTCAGCTTTTTTTTCGCATTAGACGATTACCACTATTTTAAGAAGATAAATATTTCCGTTTATTTCCTCCATGACAAATTGATATATGCTGCAGTTTAAGTCTCCATACTTAGGTGTTATCCACCTGTTTGGCTGTGCTAATTATTATTGATTTCAGCATTCAAGTATGCAGGAAACCCCGTCTTAACTAAAGGTTTAATCCTAACAAACACTTAGCTCGTTGCAGCAAATTAGTCTCACAAAGTCAGCTCACACAAGCATGTCAGAATTCCAGCTATACTGTCGATTTTACACGATATTATTCTGGTATTCTTATGAAAGTGGAACAGTTGTTCGAACACAGCACCACCATAAAGTACGTGTAGTCCAAACGCGCCTACTCGTAAGCTGAATTCCAACATTGCTTATCCTTTTCCTATTTGTCAAGGTTGAGAAGTCAGATTTATAAAAATATCGTTTAATCATAGATAAAGTATAAATGAAATATTGCTCAAATATTCACGAAGATTTGCCATTTTGTCAGAAACAAATGGTGTATTCTCAGCCGGATATGGCGCCAGCCTTGCTTGATTATAGTTTCTGGCGCGTTAACAAAAGCACGTTTATTTAAAGTTGTAATTACTAGTTGCAGGAAATATGTGGATTTGCTGATTAAAACCAACTGATTTAAACGTTAACGACAGGTACTAAGGTGTATTATTTCGAAGTTAATAGTGGTGATTTTAATACAATCACCGGAAAAAAGCCAAACTTAAAATGTGTCGCAATTCATAAAATGTATTTTCTAAAGAAACATATTAAGATTATATCAGATATTTTATCATTTATTCTATTATTAACAGATTAAGGTTGTTTTTTTTCCTTTAGAACTATATCTGTAGCAATTTTCAGACTCCCATAAACCCTACATTAGACCCGTAATTGACTATGCAGCTCTTGCATGGATAAATGTAAGTAAAAAACTACTACAAGCAAAATTATAAACAATACAAAATACACTACTCACAACAACTTATAAAGTACCCAGAACTACATCATCAGAATTCATGCATAAATACGCACTCATAGAAACAATAGCAGATAGACTCCTACATAGTACAATAAATTATTTTGACAAATATTGGACAAAAAATAAACTAGTAAGCGATCTAGACAGATACTGCATATATGATGAAGATGGTTCTAAGCACCTTTCTCCAGTAAATACATATATTCAAATAAAACAAAAAGGCCACCTATAAACTAGATTCCACATTAGTTTAGGGACTAGCTAATAAACAATGAAAGGGATTTATGTAACTGTTTTATGGTCAATGCTTATCCAGCGATAGCGCAAATCGCTATGGAACTTTTGAGAGAAATGATATATTTGCACCAAGTGTATATGTATATAGCGCATGAACACTGCTCTGATAGAGGCCTGAGTTACTCTGGTTCTCATGTAAAATTTATAAATACACTTGACAGTTGCTAAAACTAATACAAAGAAAGGAGAAAGAGGTCGACGAAACCTGACCCTTCTGGGTATATAAACACAAGTACCCATATAACGATAAGAGAGAGAGAGAGCGAACCGATCAAGAGAAATATCGTTCATTATTACGCTGAGGCTGAGATGGAGTTTTGGCTTTGTCACATGCGTGACAACTTCAATATCTTTTCAGACTTAGCGTGATTAGGGTACTTATTTTGTCCTGGATAACTAGAAAATTATATATGCTAGGAAAACGCTTCTTTGGTCCTGGAGAGCCAACCTTTCAGCTCCAGACACGAGTTTTTAAATAAGGTTCTTTAATATTCTTGCGAGTGTCCAAATAGTATTCGCATGTACCTTCAAGTAGGTCCGACATTTCATTTCTACAGTTTTTGCACATTTACCAGAACCAAAACTCTTTCATAACTGGTTATAACATGAACCAACGAACCGATAGCCTATTCATTGGTACTGCTTCACGCTTTCTGTTCATCAACACTACCAAGTGTTGACTTCCCTCTCTCTGTTCATGTAAGATTTCTTGATAACATTTGTTCTGTTACAGTAGTGTTGGTATGTAGATACCAGCCCTGTGACCAAATTCCATCTAGCATTCTCATGGCTTTGCTAATGTTAATTCATCTAAATGTTTTCATTATCTAATGGTATGTCAGTTAATGGTTCTTCACCTACTTTGTGACCTTTTTCCAGACGTTCCCTAACGTTACTTCCCTCCACATATGTGTCGCACCCAGAGGTCTCTTAATTTGCGACTTTTCTTTTTCTTTCATTTAATTTTTCTGAAGCATTTTAATATTTTAAAGTACTTAACATCCACAAATGTTTCAGTAAATACTCTCTCGTCCCATTGCTACTTTGTTTAATATAACCTCATCCAGTTTCTTCTTTATATAAATGTAGCCTCACGTCTCATCTCAACTTTCAGTTAATACAGCCTCATATTCCATCAATAACTGGCATAAATATAGACTCGGACCTCACTGCTACATTATGAATACAATCTTATATCCTATCCGGCCTAAACAAACAATCTTTTTCGAAGAAGGATAATATCGAATATTTAAAAAAGGTGGTATTCAAACCACGATAGTTTCTTTCCGATCAAAATCGAAAATCTCTCTAGAATAATACTATTTTAAAATCATTGGAAAGTTTATGAGAAGTCGTTCATAATGTTCTAATGTGATGTGAGACTGTATTCATATGGAACATAAGAATATATTGACAAGAAGTGCCGATTAGATGCAAGACTAGAATGACAGGAAGTGTGAAAAATGTTTGGCGACAGTGAAACAAAGTAGGGATAGGATTTGTTTGTTTGTTTTTTAATTTCGCGCAAATTTACATGAGGTTTATCTGCACCAGCCGTCCCTAATTTAGCAGTGTAAGACTAGAGGTAGTCGTCACCACCCATCGCCAACTTTTGGGTTACTCTTTTACCAACGAATAGTGGGATTCACCGTGATATCATAATGCCCCCACGACTGAAAGAACGAGCAAGTGTGGTGTGACGGGGATTCAAACCCGCAACCTTCGAATTACGAATCGAGTGCCTTAACCACTTGGCTATGCCGCCGGGTCTCTTAAAAAAAAAATACGAACGCTCTTTAACTTATGGAAAATCTAGTTCAACCATCAGAAATTTCTTTACTTACTTGATTGGTTCAATTGGTTTGATTTCAGTAAAGATCGATGTTTACTGTAATCCTAGATATTTCTGATACTTCCTCATGTAATTACGTTAGTGCCGAAATCCCACTATTTTGTAACTACATCTTACACTTTCCAAAGTCTTACTAGATTAAACTTTGCTACCACCTTCAAATATTCTCTTAGGATAATCATGGTCTACACGACCATTAAAGCGTTTATCAATTATACCATCTTGCAGCTTTTTGAAATAAAATTATTTTTTGAAATTTTTGGAAAATCATTTGATGTTTCAAATGTTAAATAATTAAATGTTAATTTATCTGTCGTTCTTGATAATGACATACCAGTGATATTAATATGTTTGTTTTAAGAGAGAGAGAAGAAAAAAAAAAGAAGACAAACTGCATTACTAGCCTGAATCTAGGTTTTTTTTCTGGTTAATGACTTGGCAATATAACCTTAAACGGTCATATAATACCAAACTCTTCAATAAAATCATGCACTGAAAAAATTCATTTGTTTTATAAATACGTCCACTTTCTGTTTTGGCAAAAATCGTATTAGAAGAACTGAACAACCCAGAACATCCTTTTAGTGACATGTATAACACTCAGACATAAATTACGTCTTTTGGACAGGGTAACTCTATGCCGGATCAAGACGATCGTAGGACCTAAGCACCTCCTATTTGTACGCCGTACCAGATGTAGAAGTTAAACTGAAAGGTAAATTATAGATTTTTTAAGTATATATCGCCGTAGTTGCGCAAATGTTGTTCGAGTTGACATCTTTCACAATATGCTGCAATACATTGAATTATATTAAAAATGACTTAAGTATGGAATAAATTACGTAGTAAAACAGCCTTTTTAGTGAAATATATGTAAGTGAATGTGAGCACACAAAGTAATGCGTATATACAAAAATATATCGTATAACTTAAAGACGTAATAACAAAGTTTTTAAAATAAAATATGTTTTAATGTGTTTATTCTTATCATTTTTGGCCCTCTTTAATTTTCAACGAAAATTTTCATGAAACCATAGTTTTCTTAAGCCCTAGGCATTATGCCTCTTGTGCCTAATAAATAATCCGGCTTTGAGATATCTGATTTGGAAATAGAAGCGCTTTGATACAAAAATATAAATATAGTATTTATTTTTCATATTCAATTTTTGCCCGGCATTGCCAGGTGGGTTAAGGCGTTCGACTCCTAACCTGAGGGTCGCGGGTTCGAATCCCCGTCGCACCAAACATGTTCGCCCTTTCAGCCATGGGGGCATTATAATGTGACGATCAATCTCACTATTCGTTGGTAAATGAGTAGCCCAAGAGTTGGTGGTGGGTGGTGATAATTAGCTGCCTTCCCACTAGTCTTACATTGTTACATTAGGGACGGCTAGCGCAGATAGCCCTTGTGTAGCTTTGGGCGAAATTCAAAACAAACTTTATAATATTTTGCTTACTTCTTGGCATGAGACAATTAATTGTAATTGCGTATTTTAATTTTTTAAGTATGCAGCTCACATTTGTTACTCCTTTTTCCAGGTAGTTTCATGAAAAGGACTTCTTGGTAAGAATTTCGTCCACTCTACTGGAATATGATGTTTTCAGGAACTCAGGTAAAAAAAACGTAAACTGACTTGTTATGCTTTTACTGAAGTTATTTTGATATTTACTGAATGATTACACTAATTTCTGATTTCTCACGCATATTCTTATATTGTTAACCTAAAATAATGATAGATATATACAGCTTGTGTGTGTGTTATAAATATTTTACGAAAAACATTAAAATTATTTTTTATCTAAGATAAAATTAATTCCAATCCCTTTAACTGTAATGACAAGCTTTAATAATATTACTTTTTTTAGTAAAACTCTCAACTCTATATTGAAATTATTACTTTTTAATATGCATATTGACGTGTAATTTTACAGACTTTTTAAAAACATGCAATATTTGCACGTATCTTACAATGACAGTGGTGACAATGGTTTCTAGCATGACTTCTTTCATCCATGATTATAATTATATCTGATTACATCTATTTCTATACTAAGCGTTGCAATAACTCGTGTTACATAGTGAAGTTACATATTATAACTTATCTCGGATGAGCTTCTACTTTATAATGTCATGTATTACGATTTCAAATTGCCAAAACTTTGAATTTAGGGGTTAATGATTTGTTTGTTTTGAATTTTTGCGCAAAACTACACGAGGGCTATCTGCGCTAGCCGTCCCTAACTTAGTAGTGTAAGACTAGAGGGAAGGCAGCTAATCATCACCACCCACCGCCAACTCTTGGACTACTCTTTTACCAACGAATAGTGATATTGACTGTCACATTATAACGCTTTCACGGCTGAAAGGGCGAGCATGTTTGGTGCGACGGGATTCAAACCCACGACCCTCAGATTACAAGGGCCTAGCAGTGTAAAACTAGAAGGAAGGCAGCTAGTCATTTAAAGCAAATAAATGATTTTTACTTTGTTTATGATGTGTTTGCTTGTGCACTTCAAAAACTTGGAGTAACACCTGTCTCTTGGATGTGACATTAAGATTATCTCATCATTTGTGGTGAAATGTTTGTAACGTTACTCATTCATATTTTGTGGATGAATTTTATTTCCTTTTATTTGTGCCTTTTATGATATATTAACAATATCCTTTCAAGAAATATAAATAATTTTACTTTGTACAAGATCAAATCATTATTTCCCATACGAATATTTCTTTTTGTGTTCTCATATCTTTGTACATGAAGCAAGAATCAAATTAATAATACGTAAACACTGAGTACTTGGTTAGCACTACAAACGTGTTTTAATTATTATGTGTTCCGTTGCAACCTCTTAGCAACGGTAAAATTTCTTCATAGATATCCAGAACTTGATACTGTAGTTTAAAAATAGCGAGTCTACTGAGAAGAAACAAAGTGAGACGTGCTATAAGATAAAGTTTTAAATTAAATGCATGTTTCGATTTAAATGTAGTTCGTAAGTCTGTTTTTTTATTTCGCGCAAAGCTACATGAGGGCTATCTGTGCTAGCCGTCCCTACTTTAGCAATGTAAGACTAGAGGAAAGGCAGCTTGTCGTCACCACACACCGCCAACTTTTGGGCTACTCTTTTACCAACGAATAGTGGGATTAACTGTCACATTATAACACCCCGACGGCTAAAAGAGCGAACATGTTTGGAGAGACAGCAATCTGAACTCGCGACCCTTAGACTGTGAGACAAGCGCCCCTAACCACCTAGTTATACGGGGCCGTTCGTAAGTCACGTGCATACTCAATAACAAAACTGAATTTTATGCACTTTGCACAAGGACATTGTAACAATTTGTAAAATATGCTCGCTTATTTTTGGTATTTCCTGAATGGTTACATTCTAAATAAATCAGATAGAACATTAACATGAAATAATCTACAGTCTAGGCCAAAATGTTTGCATAATGTTCTATACTGATGTTGTTGTCTCTATACATGTTGTGATTTTAGTATACTCTTTTTCGAAAGAGATAAAGACATTTTCAAACAATTTTTCTGTACTTGATGTAGAGAAATGCCTCGTCATGTGCAAGAAATTATAGGGCGTCAATGTTTTACTGTCCAGAAATCGTATGAAGCAAACGACCATTGTGAGAACAGTATGGTGCCCCTAGTGTACCATTTTCAAAATCCTTAAACGTCATCGGACTACAGAATACGTTGTTCTAGGAAAGTCTCCTGGTATATGCCGAAAACCTACTAATCGATATGACCGAGTTTTGATTAGATTAACAGCTTATGACAAGAATGGCATGACCACGTTTATTCCAGGGTAACTAGAAGAACAGAAAATATGAGACTGATCAAACAAGATTATTTTGAAAGAAGGGCTATCTGCAAACCGATATTAACCAGAATTCATTAATGTCACAATTTTACTTGGGCAATACAGCATGCCATCTTACATTTAGGACAGTAGCGACATTTCATCTTTTCAGATGGGTTATGTTTTCAGTTTGTTAAAGGTGACAATATGATTAATGTTCGCTATTTGTCTGGAAGGGAGTTCACAAAAGAATATTTCTCACAGAGATTATGCATCAGGTGATGCAGTACTAGTTTGGATAACTAGTCATCATAATAGTAAAACCGCTTATCAATTCCTCTGTAAAACTTCAACGCCACTTCCTAAAGACATCAGATGGAGATGACATTTTTACCATATGTTCTAGGACGTTCTTTTGCACTCTTCACTTCAGTTAGTTATTTTATTTTGTATACTACATTGGTAGCCTCACTTCTGATATTTCACGCGCTTATTTACAGTGGTTCATGTACTTTAGGTGGTGTATGTATCTAGCTGTAAAATGAAATGTCGTAAACAGTGACCATACGGCACCCGTGTGATAAAGAAGGAAACGTCGTGATATGTAATAAAAGAACTATATTTTCATATCCAGGTACACAGGGTATGTCCCCGGTATATACAAATACATTGGACAACCTTATGGAAAGGCGGCAACTTTTGCTTGTAGGCTAAGTATATAAAAAAGATCACTGTTAAATGTATGCATGTCCTAGTTTACTGTTTTACTTAAACTATTTTCGTCGGTCGCGCAAGTTCGATTACTTAAATGCTGAATTAGCATGCTGTATATTAATCAGTAATCAGTAGTAATCTACCGGCAAATAGCTCCCATAAGCAACGGACTATCCTAATCGTTGTGTAAGTATGGATTACAATAAAGTGCATTTAATTCCTTCTACTTCCAACTATCAAGCATGTAACAGTTTCTGTTCTTTATTATTTCTGTACAATATACAAAACTCGTCCTTTCCTCTTATCAATGAATTAAGATAATGGTGACTGTAATGCATGAACTAAGTGTAGGAGATATTACAATGTTTCTAATGGTGACACGTAATGATATTAGGTAGTTCATTCCTGTTTGTTTTTCAAACTAGCAAGATTCTGTTATTTTAAGAGCATATTTCGTAATTTTTAAAAATAAACCGGAATAATTTTAATGCTAGGACTTTATGATACAGCCTTTCCAAGTAGCCATGTGGATACTAGAGTTGAGACTGTAACATATAAACTTTTCAAGTAGCTACTTGGATTTTAACACAATGACTGTAATATAGTCACTTCAAGTGGCTATTTGGATTATAGTACGGGGCTATATGACCCTTTCAATTAGACACTTGGATTCTATTACTGGGACTGTGTGGCACAGACCTTTCAAGTAGCCATTTGGATACTAGGTCTATGTTTTTCACAGTCCCTTCAAATAGCTACAGAGGTTCTAATGATGGGATTTTATGGCATAGCCTTGTAAAGTAGCTACTTGAATTTTGGTGTTATGACTTTGTCACGTTTCTTTATTTATGTGTTGGTAGGATTCTTTACAATAGGTGTCTGATTTACTGTCAATGAATTTCAACAGTAAAAAAATAGCACGAACTGAACTTGTTTTAATATAGTATGTATTATAATTACCAACGAATTGTTGGTAATGCTTTAATATAGTATATTGAAACAAGCCAAACGTATATATGATAGAAATGTTATTTACACTGTTGGTTATCACAGTTGTATCCAAAACTTACTATCCATTTTCGACAAAGTTAACAAAGTTTTGTTTAATTAATTTATAGCACAATTTAACACAACACAGTCAATGATAATTTCACTTTAAAAAATCACTATACGCTCTTTACAGCTAAAGTTACACAGTCTACGTCTATTTGACTATATATTTAACTTTGTCTAACCTGAATTACACTTTGAATACGCATTTATAAATAGCCAAACTGAGACCTAGAATCTTCCACCCAATGCGAGATATTATGATGTAACAATACTCTAGAAACTTAATGTGCTGGTAAGGGGCCTGGCAAGGCCAAGCGCGTAAGGCGTGCGACTCGTAATCCGAAGGTCGCTGGTTCGCACCCGCGTCGCGTTAAACATGCTCGCCCTCCCAGCTGTGGGGGCGTATAATGTGACGGTCAATCCCACTATTCGTTGGTAAAAGAGTAGCCCAAGAGTTGGCGGTGGGTGGTGATGACTAGCTGCCTTCTCTCTAGTCTTACACTGCTAAATTAGGGACGGCTAGCACAGATAGCCCTCGAGTAGCTTTGTGTGAAATTCCAAAAAACAAAACAAAGTTCTAGTAATACAACAAACACCAGCTTATGACAACTAAACTACACACAACGTAGATCCACACATTTACATAAAGGAACCTGCGCTTAACTATCGCTTCTAAGAGTAATTAAGTTTTAGAATCGTGTTTTACTTGAAGTAAAACTGTCGTGTATATCTAACGGATTGCTGAAGGGTCAACTTATCTCTTCTATCTACCCTATGAAACATGGTTTTAGAATAAGGCTGTTTGCTCTGTTTTTTGTTTTGTTTTTACGGAAGACAGACAGATTACAGCTCGTCTCTGTAGCTAAGAAAAAATGACTAGCGTAACGACTCTTTTGGTCAACGTCAGCACAAATGTGTAAATTTAATAGCAATATTGCTTTCGAAGAGGTTAAACACACTCAATATAATGATATGTTTATAATATTTCTTTATTATTAATTAAATATAGGACTGTTTTCTCTATACGTGAAAGAAACAGCGCTATCTGCTAGTTACTTTGACAAATAACGATATTGTGAAAAAGTTTTATATTTTTTTGCATGAAAAATTCGTGACTGAAAAAGAATAACTTACAGAGTCTCGTCATTTCTTTTCAAACTAACAACGACTGACATGAGACAGGTCTACTATAGATTGAACTTTATCCTCTCTTGTTCTTAAAATTGTTTTGTGCTTTCATTTTGTTAAAGTTTCCGGGAAGACCTGTAACAAGCAAACTTTTTAACATGACAGTAGATTTGAAGCTAATGTTTTGGCATAATAATTTTCACACATCACAATTCACTGACCATGCTACGAAGACGGAGCTGTCTTTCCAAGTTCCTTGCAGTTTGTCTGATGCAAGTTTGATTAATCAGAAGTCACCATCAACATGAAAAAGTAGTTACAAAACCTTAGTGCTTTTGTTTTCACCATTTATCAGGGTTGCTATGGAAAACATCCACTTCTCACGCTGTGATAATCTGAAGACGGGATCTCCTATCATGCCAGTGCGCACAGTAGCCGGTTACACTGGTGAGTCTTGTTTATTCATTAAATATCTATCTACAAAAATCTAGATACTTGAAGTAGAATAGGCATCACAATCCTTCGTGAAAAATGTTTGCATATTTTATCACTGCTTTCAGCCGTATACAATAAGGAAAATTTTGAACGGAGATGCACTTACTACTGTGCCCTCAAAATGTCATTTAACTGAATTTTGAAGTATTGCCTGTAAAGTCTACTATTTCACTTAATCAACCATTTATAAATATAACTATTATAACACATTGAATTTGATATCTGTAGTTTTATAGTCTACGAATCTGTAAAAGTTTGATTTTGTTAGTTGATATAAATTATGATTTAGATTATGGATATGAAACAAAATACTGGATATAAATAGCATCTCAATTCGACAAAGTAAACTACACTTGTTACAGCCGGTTGTTAAAAATTATCAGAATAGTATCATATTTGATAATGTCAGGTTTATAATTCTTATTGTATTTTAGATTTTATTTACGATGTTTTAAAGAAACGTTTTGTCTTTTTAATGCATGTTTTTCTTATGGTAGGAGTGATTGCTTGAATTACTTTAACACACGTTCTTATCAGGTCATTTACCAGGTCGAAGATTTCTGATTGGAAGATCATTTCGTCAAGAACTAGAGACCCTAATGCCGTCGTTACAATGCAGATTTGGGCGTAATCCAGAAAACGCCCAAAAATGGAGATCTGAATCAGACATAGTGTCCAAGCAGCTAAATTTATGAATCACTCCACCTAGTGGAAATAAAATTCATCATTTCAATGACAGTGGAAATTTGGAGAAAAAGTTTGACAAAATTATTGATTTGTTAGAAAACATATCTTCTGAATCTCGAGCCATTGATTCTCATGATAATTTCACGTCGGTGCTTAGCGAAAGCAAGAACGATCAGGTTCTAAATCACTTGGCTAACTTACCCTCAAATTCAAGTTATCAGTCAGTGACAGCTGTAGGTGATGTAGAAAACGTTAACAAACTTGTTCAAAGCTTTCTTTGGAATCGCATTTCTTCTACATACAAAAATCCCGCTGCTAGGCGGGACTACAAAGAGGATATTATGATATAGGCTACAATACTCGATAAAAAACTTAAGTTTAAATGTTTAGTTGTTGAAAATCCAGAATATGCTTTTGGTGGGGGACATGTAGACATCTTGAATAAAGAAAGAAACGATTAAATTTGTTATTTGCTATACATTCCCTTTGGTTTGCCCCATGTTTACGCATGTAGTATATGCATATAACTTATAAAACTTGTTATAGGTTGTTTTTTTTATCTTTATTTCTATGGTACGACGAAAACAGAGTTGGAACTATTGTGAACTAAATGTACTTGTGTATTTTGTTTTAGATTGAATTACATCTGACTGAACTGAAAATATCCGTATTGTTTATATTAGCTGTAAAGAATGAACAAGAAATTCATGGACAGTGTGCAATGTTATGTTGTTATAAAACGATAGATTATCTTATATTCAGAGAACGACGGTTGTAGTCAGTTTCATCTTGGTTTTTAAAATGTTGGCTTCGGACGTCCATTATCATACTATATATATATATATAAATAAAATATATGATATAAAGACCTTGAGTTGTTTTTGTTGATGGGGTTCGGTTTGAGTTTTTAAAATAGTTCTCTAAGGATTGTTGTTTGCATTATCCTCCAGAATAATAATAAAACAATATGATAAAGAAACTACTTTATTTAATGTTATATATATCGTCCAGAAGGAACGAATCGCCATCTTTATCCGCTTGTACCACCAGAAACTGAAGCTTGAGAACATCAGCTTTATTATCCTAAAAGTAGGGCAGGGATTTAACTAAACTATCTGTTTTTAAGTCACAAATACCTTTGGGAAAATATAGTGGAACAGACGTTTTCTGCTCTATCTCTAAGTATAAACGACTCTTGTAGCGTGTTCTATTGTTTTAAACGGAAACTTCAAATCTGAAGGTCTAACACAAGTTTTTGACATTATTAAATAATTTTATTGTTACATATATATACGTTCCAACAGAGAACGCTGCATATTACATATGTGGGTTTTTAATTGGTGTGTTGATCTATGACAGTTATATTATGTGGGAATACAATTAAAAAGAAAACAAAAACAAAACAGCTCTAAATCATCTCATTTGATACAGCGAAGCAATTTATCGTTCATACGTTTTATATTTTTATTGTGGATTATAAATATATATGTGTATATTAGAATTCTCGTTGTCATTAGTACAACTCACGCATACAAGAATTATTGTTAATATATCTTAATAATATTCATATTTCGTATTATAAAAAACAGGTAAGTAATAACACAAACGTAAAAAAGAGAATAATTATTATTTCTGTTTTTGATATTTCAAAGTGTAAAAATATTTCATTATCTCTTTTACAACGAATGTTTTAGACAAAATGTTTTGCAAAATACATTACGGTATTCTACATTGTCACGTGTACTAACAAATACAATTTACATTTATAATAGAATATTTTACAACATGTGTTTCATTAGTTTTATTGGAATAAAAACAAACAAACAAACAATTTTTTGATAAAATTAGTTTCTGACAGGCAAGATCATAGATGGCGTAAGGTTCATTCATATAACCTACGTCTCTACGCAAAATCCATTCAGCAACGTTTGTTCGCAGGGCATCCCACGTGTCTGGACCCAGTGTCTTTCTCTTCTTCTGTCTACTGCTTTTTGCTGTCTGTCTTTGAAGGATCACTCCTGTTGTCACCTCGCGAGATTCTTGGTTTGCATGGGGTGCAGGCTCTTTGGTGTTCCTTTGAGCCTGCAGACACCTATGTGTTTTGACCCTCTTTCTTGGTACGTTGACGCTGCTGCGGCGAACCGCCGGTGACGTACCGTGTCTGCCGAAGTACCGACGGACTCCCGTTCCCTTTACTGCCTGCTGGTCCCCGAATGTACCCACAGGATCGAGCTATTCCACCCTGCTCTGCCGTGGGACGTTATTTGGGACTGCGTCGCTCTGTGCTACATTGATAGCTACCTTCAGGCTTTCAACTAGCACATTGTGCATAACATCCTGCTGGTGAGGGAGCGTTCGTACCTGTGGAACTCTGGTGTGACTGGGTTGTGTCCAGTGTGTCACACCCAGGTGGAATCTGTCTTGCACAGATTGGTCCTCTATTCAACGTCAGCAGAGATCGGGGAAAGGGTTTCTCGCCTTTTCCGGGTGCCGCTGCTCTCGGCGGAGACCATGCTGTACCACGTACCAGTCCCTGTTACCAGCCACCTGGCCTTTTCCTTTTACTATACCATAACCATCTTTAAATAAAGTCATCTGGCTTGCTCGAAACAAATTGGTTTTCGAGCAGGCACTGGTGTCGTAGTTTTCGATGCTGGGAGGGGCCAGATATAGGCTGTTACTGTGCCTTGAGGCAGACTATCAGCGACTGGGTTCCGGAACATTTCGCCCTATCTGGCGGCCGAACGTCTCACCACTTTGTGCATTAGTGAGGGGGTCGAGTGGAGATTGGATTCTGAGCTGCCCTGCATCAACTTTCACTTCCTGTTTTTTATTTTGTGTTATTTTATGTTTTGGGTATATTTCATGTTTTCTTTTTTCACTTGTATATATTTAATGTTTTTCGCTTGGCATGCCTTTTTGTACTGTTCCATTTGTTGTAAATAAATTCAAAATTTGATCTGGTTCGACGATCGGCTGGTGTCTTGCCGGACATCCCTTCGAATCCTCCTGCTCAACGCCGTAGAAATTTTCTTGAACCGACCACTTGAAATTCTCGTTCCATACCCCTCAGGGTCTTTTGAGAAATTTGCAACAGCAGTTTCACTACGCCCAATCTCACAAGCGATGGCACGTTGAGAGAGATCTTGCTTTTGCAGCTCAACAATTGTGCCACTTTCAAACTCTGTCAACGTTTTAGCCTTTGCCGTGTTTTTACCCAATGTAACACAGGAGATGTCAGTGGGAGATATTAACAACGCTAATGCTTGAAAACAAATGACTAAATTTCGTTACGTGTTTACCGATTAACGCTTCGTTTCAGTATGGTCTTAAACTTTTGACCAGCTGGTATTCAGGCTAAATTCATATTGTTCACATTTTCCCTATTAAATGCTAATTTTTTCCCCCTTTTCTTATTTTCATATTTCGAAGCTCTACTCAAATAAGTGGTTGAGTCTAACAACGCAAAATGCATATTTTTTCTTTATGTTCATTGGGCTTAAGATTTTGGCCTGCAGTGTATATCCGTTCTAGATCTGTAGTCAGATGCATTAATATTCCCGAAGATAAAGCAGAAATCTTATAGAACTCGATTTTAATAAAGATTTTTAAGACTGCTTTGTTAAAAGGAAAATGTACATAAGGAAGTCGGCCGAGATTCTGATGAATAAAATCAACGAAAAAAAAGAGTGACAGGTAAGAAAAGTCTCGCATGCTCGATGGTATTATAAAATAAACTGGAGAAGAGAATCGTGAATTAGGAAAGCTGATGCACGAATAAGAAAACAACATAGTTATCAACCTTCAGACCTTGGGAGAACATCATGATTTAATTTGTCTCATGAGAAAATTATTTTGTACTTACGATGGAGACTATCATTTTGAATTACAGTTTTATTCTCACCGTGATTGCTATAAAAGGTCAGTTTTACAGTTTCTGCTCCAAGTGACATATGGTTTGTAACCCACTTGTTTGTTCTTTTAACGGTATGTGAGAAGGCAGATTTATCGTACAGTTTTTGAGTGAACGTAATTCCGTTGGCTTTGATTAACACATATTTTAAAATATTTGTTAACAACGTATATGCTTCATTTATTTATGAAGTACTTCATAAGTAAGAGCGAAAGAAAAGTATATTTAATTAGGCATACTTATTACTAGGTTGATTTTTAGTTTTGCCCCAAGTAACAGGTTCAGTTAGAAGTAATACTAAATAATAAAGTAACAATAAAGCTAAACTTTTAGATGTGAAAAGTTATCTGATAAAGTATATTACGTAGAATGAATGGCGTACACAATTTTTCAACTGAAAAATAAAAAGACTGCAATAGAAATCGACTCGTACGTTACGTATCTAATTACATTAAATTATTGAAACTAATATAAACTGTCTTTTATTCCTTTTAATATTTTAATTCAAATAACGGTTTACACTGCATAGTCCCTACTCGAACATGTTCTACAGCAGGTAAAAATTTTTAAATACTATGTCAACCTTCGTGCTTTTAGAAGTTGAACTCGACCAAAAACGCTATAAAAATATACAAGAAATCAAGTTCGCTCTACTTCATGATTTTTGTTAAGCGTTAAACATACATGATTAACCCTTTTTTGCCGCTGTTAAAAGTGAGAAGTGCTTGTGCTATCTTCATGTTCTTTCTTTGCCTAATGATCTGTGTGTACAAGTTTACTACAATGACAGATAATATATTGACATCTATATTTTACCTTACACCACTGATTTGAAAGTAAATCAACTAAATTCATAGCTTTAAGAGTAAAAATTCTCATAAGAATTTTTCAAATGTTAACACAAAAGATATTATTTGGCTCAATTCGCGTGATTGATACAACTCTGATAGTTCATTACTCTTAAAGCTATGAACTTACTTAATTTGGGAAATTTAACTTGACGTTTTGATGTTCAATAACGGATTATTTTGTTTAAAAAGCTCAATATTTTGTTTCTCAGCTTTACTAGTTTAATTCTAAGAACTTAGGTAAGATTTGCTTTTAGTCCAATTTTTGTTAAGGTTCCCAACAGATTTAGGATGCATGATTAGGGCTGATATTTTTATTTACTTGTGTTTCGAAAGTACTTATAATTTTTAAAAATTACTGTGGTTAATGGTACAATGCATACAATATCAGTATAGGAAGACATTTGGCATTAGTACTTGCTAATATTTTTTTATTTTATTAGACGAACAAGGTTTTGGTTATTTAAACTGTAGTTCATTTTACGTTATGTGTATATGTCGTTCACATTTTCACGAAGTTTATAATCTGTAGCGAAACTGAAATATTTTGTTGTTTGAACAGTTTATCTCTACAGAAAGTTTACTAAACAATAAAATTCCCTTTCAAAATACTCTGGTGGAAAGGTTTTATGACTAAAAAAAAAAAGGATTAGTATATTTATTGGAAGCTAGCTCATAATGTTTCATATATTAATAGCATTGTCAAAATTGTCTCTAGTATGCAGTATTAACCAAACTTTTGACTTCAAAAACTTAAGAAACAGCATCTGTTGAATGAAATGGGTGTTGATAATAACCCTTGGAACCACAAACAATTTAGAAAGTCGTTTCTTGTGTTTTTCGACATATTCATGGCTTGTCTGAGTATTTAAAAAGAATTTGCCAAGATTTGTTAATTTTGTTTGTTTTGAATTTCGCCCAAAGCTACACAAGGGCTATCTGCGTTAGCCGTCCCTAATTTCGTAGTGTATGACTAGAGGGAAGGCAGCTAGTCATCACCACCCACCGCCAACTCTTGGGCTACTCTTTACCAACGAAAAGTGGGATTGACCGTAACATTATAACGCCCCCACGGCTGGGAGGGCAAGCATGTTTGGTATATATTTTGGTATATTAATTTTTGAATACCCAGGAGGGTCTAAGTGGACGAGGCTTCTTCCTCCATCCCTAACTTTGATGTCGTCTACTCTTTGGAGTGTGTTATTGGGTAGAACTTTGGGCCAGAGTATTACACGTACTCAGGCCCTTTTCAGGGCAATGTCCATGTCTTGATTTGCTCCCCTTTTTTTAGTTTTTTTTTCAATATTTCTATTCGTTTTTGTGTTTTTTCTTTTTGTATACAATCTTTTTTTCCATATATATGAAATACTACTACTAATATTAATAATAAAAACTATATAAATAAACAAATAAATAAAAATAAAGCAAGGTACAATAAAATAAAACTAGTTTTAAGCGTCTAGTGCGTGGTGGCCAGCTTGTTTTATATGCCAATTCTTATTCAAATAGTTTAGTGCATTATGCAAGTCTTTCAGATATTGTCTCTATGTTTGCATACTTGTGCATGAATGTGGATGACATGCTGCGTGGTACTTTATAGGCCGAAGTTAAAACGGAGTTTTGTATTCTTTGTAGTTTCTGTACTTGTTTTTGTGTTATGTTTATCCAGGCAGGAGATGCGTATTCTATTATAGGTCTGATATATGTTTTGTAGAATTTTTATTATATTATCAGGTGATCTTCCTTAATTTTTACCTGAAAGACTTCTTGCATAATTTGCTCTTTTCCAGATTCTTATCAGGATATTGTTTGTATGCTGTATCCACGTTAATTTGGTATCATAAGTTAATTCTAGAAATTTTACAGAAGCAGCAGTCAGTAAAAGTGACCCATTCATGTATAACTTGGGTGGATCTTTTTTTAGTTTATTTAATCTGATGAATAATATTACTTGGGTTTTCGGAATGTCAATTTTTATTCCATATTCCTGACAGTATTCTTCTAAATTATTCAAGACTGGTTGGAGGTTTGTTGCTGCTATTGAAGGAGTAGAGGCATTTTTCCAGACTGCTACATCGTCAGCAAACTGTGATGCAAAACCTAAATTTAGGTCCGACAGAGGCATATTACTCACATAAATGATAAATAATATAGGGCTAACTACCCCTCCATGCGGGACTCCTGCTTCGGATGAAAAGGACCCTGAGTGGGACCTATTTACATCTACTTTACACGTTCTATTTCCCAGGGGTAAAGTCATTTCCGTTAACCGATGACGTGATCCGTTATGCCACACCGTGCCAAATGCTTTCTCAATATTACTGCTTCCTTCCAAGCTGATAATGATAGGTTAAATAAGGCTGTTAGGTGCTCATATAATCTCCGAATGCCGTGTTTTGGAGGATAGCTTGGATACCATCTTCTCCAGGAGCTTTGTTTTTCGTGTTTTTGATAGCTGTTTCTACTTCCATAACTGTTATATCTTTTATTAGTTGATGAGTGCTCCAGTCTATTGTTTTCGCTGGTTTTATTAATGTGTTTACTAGGAATATTGATGTGTATACGTTTTTGCTGTGATCAATAAAGTTATTGACTTTATTATAGAAGTATCTGTTCATGTCTGGTTCATGATGTATTTTGAACATGTTTTCTAGGTGTGTTGTTTTTTAAATATATCAGTTTTTTCTATGTTAGTATACGCTGTTTTTCCATCTAGTTCGAGTGGTGGGTATTGTTTGTTTTTCCTGTATTCGTATATCTTTTCAAGTGTGTCCAGAATTCTTTTGGTTTGTTTTTGAATTTCGTGCAAAGCTACTCGAGGGCTATCTGCGCTAATAAGATCTTTAAAGCTGTGCTTCTCTACTTTTCCCAGCATCATTCATTTCTATAAGTTTTTCACAACAGTTCACTCATCCAAATTAGAAAAGACAACAAAGTACTAAATTAAAATTAAAATTTATTTTATAACTGAAATATACAAACTACAGTAGAATGAATGCAACATAAAATAAGCAAATATAAATGTATCCAATTTTAACTAGAATAAATAATAATAACTAAACTCTTTTTTACTCTTAAATTGGTTGTATAATTGATAATACTCATTCACCTTGATTCTAATCTTATTAACACCTGGGTGAACCATTCACCCAGTTGAGAAGAATTGTTTTAGGGCACAGAGCCCTATTGCTCAGTTCCCGCTTACCTTTCTTCCTGGTGTACCCAAGGTGTGATTCTGTACAAGTGCTGAGGTCTTAGATGTTACTTTATCAGAATCTGCTTAAATATCCCACGATGAAAACTGTCGTTGGGCTGTAAAACACTAAATCGTTGGGTTTCAAACATCCTATCTAATCACAATGCCGAATTCAAAATAAACATCTCAATATCCGCGGCTTTTTCATTACAAGCAAGCCTACCAGTTGTATATATCTTGTGACGATTTTACCGTTGTGCATCTAATTCTTTCTGTATAGTTTTCTTTTTTGCATGTGACGTATTGTGCAAGATCCGCCTGTTCTCGAAATGTGGAAGACAATTCTTGAAAATGAAAAATAACCATATATGTTTGACGAAAGCGCGTGAGAAGTGTCGAAATTTCTACAAATTTACATGATTTGTATTAAAGTAACACGCCAAGACAAGAGAGAATATTATTGGATAGCTAGTCAGTGTAGCATAGGCTTAGGAAGCTATAACTGTGATTAACGTCTATTAATCGGAAACTAAAAACTGGACCAAAAGCACTACAAACCGTCCAACTTTATTACTTTCTACGAGGATATTTAAATATCATTGCTGGAATCAGTCAGCATTAACCAATGTGAGGACAACCGAAGTAGTAAGTTTAAGTGAGGTACAACAGTATCAACTAAGGATTAATTTGCGCGTCGTGGACTTAGATCATTGATAAAATATTTAGTTCTAGATTAGATATAACATTCAGTATTGCATATAAGTTTATATTGTTGTATATAAACCATCCTTTGTAATAACTATAAGTAATTACATTATTATAAATTGTATTGTTTTCATGTTTGTATATTAGAATATGTGTGTTAAAAGAGGAAATTGTATCAATCTCGTTGACAAATAACATGAAGTTAATAAGTACTACACTTAATTTATGAAGTTCATATTCAAATTTTCGGTTATTTGAAATACGTAACATAATAAATCGAAGATTCATTCGAAATAAATTATAATACATAACAATATCTACACACTTCGTTAATGATACTAACTTTCCAAGTTTAACTAACATACATGTGTGAATCAAAACAAGTGAATTACATATGAATTACATCATGTGATTCACGCTTCACAACAGCAAAATTTTAAATAGCGTTAGATCGTCTCTGAGCGGTGAAATACCGAGAGTGAGTTCAAATCCATAAATAATACAGATGATACCTTCCCATAAAAAACAATACATGTCCTATTGTCATTTAAGTAAATCAGCGATATTCACAGACCACTTCGCCCGCCTCTTCATTTCTAGGATTTTAAGAATAACTAAATGGAGGAGATGTAATCCGGGAGACATTAAGGCCCCCCTAAAAAAAAACAAAAAAACACTTTCTCGGTGGAGACGTATAATGTATAAGGCCTTCCTCTCTTGTTTTCTTTAACCATTTCTTCTTCGTTTTAACTAGGAACCATCACAAAGCGGCCTAGTCACAAAATGTTGCGTCCCGGAAGGACCAGGACTGCAACATAAAACATTTATTTTTGCAAATAATCATAGCCTTAAGACTGATAACTACTACATTGAATTAAGCAAATAAGCTAATCATGAATATTTACATATTGTAGCAAAGCGGTACAGAAGTTATATACTTAAGCTATGAAGAAAGTTAAACCAAGGTCAAACTGAACCAAATAAGAGTACGAATCTATACTCTGCAATTTTTAATCACATCACAGCGGTTCATACTAATTGAATGGATCCGAGGTTTTTATGTAAAAACGTTTGGCTTATAGCGCCGTTATCTTTCGACCAATTTACAGTTTAGGATTCTGGAGGCCAAATCCTTTCGATTGATATATTTGACCAGTGTCAAGGGCTCATAGATTAATTTACTTTAATCTCACCTAAAATAATTTCATTTTGAGGGTAGGTAGATTTGGGTTTGTTTTTTGAATTTTGCACAAAGTTACACGAGGGCTATTTGCGCTAACAGTGCCTAATCGAGCAGTGTAAGACTAGAGGAAAGGCAGCTAGTCATCACCGCCCCGGCCAACTCTTGGGTTACTCTTTTCCAACGAATACTTGGATTGACCGTCACATTATAACACTCCCGCGGCTGAAAGGGCGAGCATGCTTGATGCGATGGGAATTCGAACCCGCGACCCTCAGATTACGAGTCGAACGCCTTAGTCTACTTAGTCATGCTGGGCCCAGGGGAGGTAGAGATTACACTATATAACACTATATGTGTTTTCTTAATTGGTTATGTTGTAAAAGTACAGAAAATGGCCATTATTCCCTACAAACTTTGCTTTTGTGACCTGGATAATGAAATTTAGAAATTATTCTATTTTCCATGTAAAAACGGGCACACTTGCACATTTTCATTTATATAAGGTCTTAATAAAACAACATATGAATCAAGATTTACATATATTTATACTAAAGTTATACAAAAATGAACAAAATCGTTTAGAATTGAGTAGTTTTTCGAGATTTGCGACTGTAATGTAAATCACTTTCACGTATCAGCCCCCAAATATAGTCTCCCATCATGTTTTCATTTTATACTCCTTGGTAGCTGCGTTCAAAGTCCAGTGTATCTTGGTGGAAGCGCTCACCTTGCTCCTATGAGTATGCACCCACGTTCTCCTTGAATTTATCAAGATGAGCGTCAAGGATATGGACTTTCAGGGACATCCTGCAGCCCATTTTGCCGTAGTTCTTCATCAGAGCCTCAACCAGTTCCACATAATTTTCGGCCTTGTGATTGCCCAAGAAGCCCCAAAACACTGCGACAAAATTGCCCCAAGCTTTTTTTCCTTCCTACTGAGCTTCTTGGGGAATTTGTGCACTCCAGAATCTTCTTTATTTGTGGTCCAACGAAGACACCAGCTCTGACCTTTGCCTCAAATAGCTTAGGAAAGAAGTCTCAACGGTACTTGAAGGCTGTAGATTCCTTATCAAGAGCTGTGACGAATTGTTTAATAAGGCCAAATTTTATGTGCAATGGTGGGAACAACACCTTCTAGAGGTCCACTAGTGGCTCACACTTGACATTGTGCCTCCTCATAGAAAACTCTGTCTGTTGTGGCTTTTAGTGCTGCTGCAGTATCCCTGCTGTTCCAAAGGCAAATATAACAGGGAAACTTGGTAAGGCCTCCTTGGAGACCCATCAGGAATGCCACCATTCTGAAGTCTCCGATAACTTCCCAGCCATACTCATCATACTTCAAGGCTTCTAGCAAGGTCTTGACGCTATTGTATTCCTCTTCGAGGTGCACCAAATTAGCCAGGAGAAGAGACGGATACTTATTCTCATTATGGAGCAGCACAGCTTTGAGGCTTCTGGATGAGCTATCAATGAAGAGGCGCCACTCGTTCGGGTTACAGGCAATTTCAATTACCTCGCACAGACCAGATACATTGTGGCAGAAGCAGAGCCCATCTTGACGAGTGAAGAAGCTTGAAAAATGTCGGTGACGCTTCCTCTGACTTGCAACTTGCACACTTTCATCTAACAAATCCCACTCCTTAAGCCTAGATGTCAAAGGCTTTGCATTTGACTTTGTTAGACCAAAATCTTTGATCAAGTCAATGAGGTCTCTTTCTTTGGGGGTAATATGGGTTTCTCTCACCAGCTGTACCTCTGAAATTGTAATCTGGATCTTGAACGTCTATATCCTCTTTTGATTTGCTGCTCTCTTCTGAGGATGGCTGCTTTCTCTCTGGCAGAGTGGGTACAGAGAGCTAAAGGCAATGTGGCACTGGAGAGATGGAAGATCCAGATACATGACAGCAGATGCATTCTTGCCAGCCCGACGTTTGAAAGGGCCAACCATGCAGAAGTAGCAATTGCTTGACTGGTCAGTGGGTTCACGCCAAATTCTTAGAAGGGCAAACTTCATGGCTCTCTTCTTCCCTCTGTACCATCCTGCAAAAGAACAATATAAAATTGTTATTATGAAGAATAAATTTATTTCATCCACAACTAATGTGTAAGAGGTTCGCGCAAAATATTTTGTGTTATTTTTTCTATACTATCAGAAATTTTAAAAAATAATAAATTAAAAGATATTTAAATTTTAAAAGGTCTAAAATTTGTATAATATAAAATCTTACTATTCAAGCCAGCAAAAATTGTTCGTCTTGCCTTCTAGTTTTTTTGCAGTGGTCACAGGTAAAATGAAGTACCCAGGGTTTGTCTTGATCCCTGACAGGCATGCCGAAATGTGCCTTGTAGGCTTTACACATTTTAGCAGATGCTGTCGCAGAGTACTTTTTCGCTTTTGTCTTGTTAAATTGGCCATATACACAGCAAAATGCGTCTGAAGAATGCTTGCAGCTTCTTGATGCCATCTCTGATAAAATGGAATAGATCCATGTGCTCACTTAGGGAGCGAAAAGTAAACTGAAGTGGTGAGCCCCTGTATATATATATATATATTACTATGGAAAGTTCTAGAAAATTCTTGTAAGTTCTACAACATTCTAGAAAGTTTTAGAAGATGGGAAAATTTCAAATTTTCATTCCCAAAGTCACAAAAGCAAAGTTTGAAGAGAAAAATAAGTCTTTTTATTTACTTTAGGCAGAAGCAATTAGGAAATAACACTTTCTGCCCAGGAACAAGAAAAACGTAAAAATGTTGTTACATAGTGTTATGAGAAGTAATACAGTGGTATACGCGCATTTGAACCTTGGTATTACTGAAGCACAAAAACACAGATAATAAAAAAGGGGGAGGGAAGGTATCGTAGATTAATTTACTTTAATGCTGTCTAATTTTAAAATTCCGCGACTATTGTGGATTCTTTCTTGTTTTACCTGGTGGAAACAATGTTTTACTTCCTCAAAAACGTTTAATCAAAATTAGGATAAGAAAAGTTGAAAATATAAGTATAGATGGAATTTTCAGATTGTCACAAAATTTATATTGAAGAAACCGAGCGAAAAATGGATACTAGGTTATACATCTCATGTCTTTGAACTTTTGTTTTATGATATAGCACACTTTACTCAACATTTGAAAATTCATGCTTTACTGAAAATAAAAAGCATAAATAAACGAAGCTTTGGAAAGCTATCCTAACTTTTGCGTCAATAAATAGAACGACATGAATTCGTGTCTATTTATTTTGATATTTACAATCATGGAACAACACGACCGTCATGTATTTAAAGTGCTGTGTTTCGATGTTTTTATCAGCTTGCGATGTCATTCTAATGTAGTGATGTTTTGTTCTCTCTTTTTCATTCTGTTTCTAGACGCCTTTAATTATTTATTCAGTTAACAACAAAATATTTGTTGGTTTTATGACTGATATTGTATTTATCTAGCACTCACTAGTAAGGTAAAAATAAATAATTACAGCAACAACTTGAATTAATATTTTATTTAACAACGAAAAGAACAAGCCCAGATGAAACAGAAAAGAAAATAGCATATCTTAAGTGTCACAAGCTTTCAGAGAAAAGAGCATCTCTGCTTACCATTTAAAATAAGCGGTTGTTTATATAATTATTCATTTCACGGTATGTTCCAATTAAGGTCACATACCACAAAACTTACAAAATATTACAATAATCATTTTCTAAGTTTTTATTATTTTACCACATCCACAAAAAATAGCTTATAACACCAGGCTGCTGTGGAACCCTGCGACACAACACAACTTCTGACCAAATAACATACTTTTTGTAACTAATGAAATAAAGAATATATAACGTGTATTTTCTTTTTTTATGGCAAGTGTCAACTGAACAATAATAACTTATAAAATTATATGATTTTATTATTGATATTAACAAATTCGAAAACCATACTAAACCTACGTTCATAAGCTAAACATCTAGAACTGTGGGTTATATCAAAAACATATTTGGAGGTAGTGTTTGAAGTACTGATATAAAAAATAATTTGATATTACTGAAAATTAAAACTTTAATTTAAATATAAAATCATACAAACTAAAACTGAAAATATCACTATGGTCAGACTTACTTTAATGTAGTTTGTTTTTTTTAGAATAGTTTTTAATCAAAAGGTGACTTAAGAGTTGTAGAAAGTAATTTAAATACCAATACTAAATTCAATATCTAGCAAACCATGTTCTGCTCGAATGTTCTTTATACGGGCTATATTGACAAATAAATTAAATACTTTAAAAGTGTGATGATTTTGATTCAGAAAGCACTTCTTCACCAGGTTAATTTTATTAACAACATCCATGTGGTATTCTTAGGAAAATATATACAATAACATTCACATTGCAAAATCGCATTCCTATTTTATCCTACAAAAATTCTAGCAGTTAAAACAAAACTGTTATCAGTACTTTAGTAACCCAAACACTGTTAGAAAACTAATAGAGAAATTTGCCAGTTCAATATATTTTTCTTGGCTAAAATATTTCAATCTACAAAGAAAACTAATACATTACTTATTTTCACATGTATACTCATGAGCAAAGAGTTATATATTACAAATGTGGTGGTTACAAAAAACCTTGTTTCATATCCCGAAAGATATTTTAATAATTTCAAAACTGTATAATTCTTGGGTCATGGATATGAAAGATTCCTGTGCTAAAAACAGTGCCATACTTCCACATTTTGGTAACTATGGGAAATTTGAATTCCTATTCATAGAACTCATATATCTCAGTCATTTTATTGTTTTTTTCCCTAAGAAAGCTAAAAAACAACAACATGTAATGTGACATACTTTGCAAAAAAATATAATTCAAAAATTAAATTGATAGAGACAACAAACACAGCAATACATTAAAAGTTTCCATATCTCAAAATATTGTCTTCTATCATAATATTAAGTTTCTAATACCACATGTTTAAAAATTCTAGAGCAAACATTTAGGTGAATAGTTACTGATCATTTTATTTCCAGGTACAACTATAACAAAAAGGAATGAAAATACTAACAAAATAACTTGACTACAGTTTATTTTCATACATTAATAGTAACTATTACTGAGTAATTCAAGTTACTCTGCTATATAACACCAAAAACTGTAAAACAAATGAAATTTATTTGTTTACTTTTTTTGACAATCAGAACCAATTTTATCTTTGTGTTCATAAACTTATATATATAAAAAAAATCATATTTAGAAGTTAAATTTTCCCAGTGATGTTTTTTGTAGTCATATGGTATGTTATAAAATAATTCTCTAAAGAAAGTGTCAATTTTTAGATAAGTTTCATAACCTCTTATAAACAAGTAGACACAAACCAATTAATTATAACTCATGGTGTCTACAGTTTCTATTCAACTTGAAGAAATAACTGATGTGATGCTACAAAGTTTCTGGTCGTTCGGATGGGACAACAAGAAGCACCTTCTGCAGAATGTGAGTGGTTTTATCTGGGAAAGAAAAAAATCAATAATTTTATTTCATATTTTTAACTAGAAACTATCACACAGTGGCTTTTAAACCTAGCTCAATAAAATCATAACATAAAATGAGTTCCGATTATATTAAAGCACTAAAATAAATGAATAATTTCTACTGATACTAATGTATGAAAGAACACAAGTAAAAGCAACACTAGTAAGTGCTACCATTACAAGTATGTATAGCTTACCTATTGCATTCTGGATTGGTTTAGGCTTCTTCCAATAGATAAAAAATTAGGTAAACTGGAATCCCTGTTGCAATAATGAGAACTCCAAATCCTGCAGAAGAAATAATATCAGGGTTTACACTTTTCACATTTAATCTTGATATATTAAGAGAATTATTAGTTAATAACACCTTTCCTGAGCTATCACATCTAAACTAATATTTTTTGTTAGTTGCTAAGAAAAAAAAGATATAAAGAAAATAATTTTACCTGTCCCTACAGGATCAGCTATCATGGGAACAATGGTTATGAATATTGAAGCCAAAATGTAGACTATAGGGAATACCAGGTTTACCTAAAGGAAATGAAATAAGCACTAGGTCATGGTGTTCCAAAGATTATGTAGTAAGCAGATTGTATTAGTGTTCACATACACACACACATATATATATATATATTTAGTTTCATAGATCAATTTATGTTAAAAGTTCTAGTTAAGAGAATTGTTTTAGCATTAAGGAATTGTTAAACTGAAAGATAAACAAATATGATCACACAAGTTTAACTAAACAAGCCTTTCAGTAAAGGATTTTATTTCACCAAATGAAACTGAGTATGGGAACTGATACATCCATTAGTGTTAAAAATCATATAACATACATACAATTTTCTGCACATTCTTAATTTGTCTATTCTGGTTTGGATTCAAAATCAAAAGTGTGTAAATATAATCATAATACTGAGGAACTTATGGATGATAAAAGATAGATCTGACACATTACTTGCACATATAAATGATTTTAAATTCAGAATGGACAAATGCATGGAGAATGTGAAAGGGGAAAAACATCAACATTATATGAAGTTCTTATCACACATGTTAAACACACTGATTTGTAATGCTTCTAAAACTTTCAACGTTTTGGCTTTACAAACCATAAATGCCTTTATATTTGAATGTGATGAACTGCATATGCTCAAAATGTTGATCAAACTAATTTTGTTCTCAGAATGTGTTAATAGTTAATTTTTGTATTATATCATAAGTTTTTAAAATTTAATAAACTTATTATTCTGAAAATTCACTATTTTCTAATAAGTTGAAAATCCACAGGTAGTCTTCCAATTGCAAACTTGCAGAGAATAAACATCTGCAATAAGCTTGAATATTTTAGCATAAAATCACCCAAATACGTCTTCATAAATCAGTTGCTTTATCTTGACTTTCAAAAACAACCTATACCAACTATTCATTTATGCCAAGTGTAGTGGTTCCGAAATGACTGAATTTTATTAAAGTTAGTTTTGTAATAAAAACAAATCAACCTTGATATGCTAAAGATTTGCAGAGCTCCTTAAAAAACTAAATCATGATCTGTATTAGAACTGATCTTATTACAAGAACCTTCTACTAATTTATTTACCTATATTTTACTTGTAGGAGGTTACATTTTTAACTGTAAAATCAAACAGTTTTATCTCAAAATATCTAGAAAAGCAAGAAAGACCAATATTTTCATTACAGGTATCGTTATTCATAAAGAATTAAAATGTTTGGATATTCATAACTTAACATATTGGTGAAATGTGAAAAAGCAACTCTACAGTTCCTGTTAAAGTTCTATTATTCAGTTGCACTAGTAATATAGATTTTCACTAGAAATTTAAGCATACTGTTTCTAGGTAATTACCAGACAAATACTGATTTTATACGTAATTAAAATGTGATTCTACATAAAAAAAATAACTGGTAAGCTCATCAGTTAGTTGAGGTTTAATCTCCCCTGATAACTGTGAACTAAACATAATCCATTATAAAATGTTAATTGGTTATTAGCATATTAGAAGAATAAACTACATCTTTCTGCAATGCACATGTAACTGTTTATGTCTTGTAAATCAACAATTTTAAACTTATTTTAAAATAACATTACTTGTAAAATTCAACATTTATTACAACATAACTCCTAAAGAAATTTAAGATATGTAAAAGGTGGTCTTATTGAAGTTTACAAGACTGTCTGGGAAATTGATAGAATGGAAGCCTCTCATTTCTTTAAGCTATACTCTGAAGATAACAGGATATGAAGTCACAATTTTAAGAATAGAAAAATACAGGCAAGGCTCCAGTTAAAACTTATTTCTCTAATATGGTGATTGGCTTATTGAATGAATTGTAACTGGTATCAGTTGAGGCAGGAGGATAAAAAGGAGTATCAGTGATTTCCTAAAATTTTTGTTTTGTTTGTTTTTTGAAATTTGTGCAAAGCTCCATGAGAGATATCTGTACTAGCCATTCATAATTTAAAAATGAAAGACTAGAGGGAAGGTATCTAGTCATCACCACCGACTGCTAACTCTTGGGCTACTATTTTATCAACAAATAGTGGGATTAAAATGCTGAAAGGGCAAGCATGTTTGGTGCAACAGTGATTGAAACCTGCAACCCTAAGATTACGAGTCAAGCACCCTAAACCACTCCTGAAAAGTAAAGAATAAGTTTAAATCCTTACTGTCACAAAAGTGGTAGTGTAAGAACAGTCTTGAAGGATAAACTGGTAGTAGAACAATCTTATATTTCAATAACTATAATTGCATTTATTCTTACATACTTTACATTTAACAGCCTCTTTATATGAAACTGAAACTCTAATTTTCAGGCTAAAATTAAATATGATTTATCAAATTAGGACAAAGTGCCACATTCTATTTAAGATATCTGTAATGTTTATGGAAAAGTTGATAATTTTCCTTCAACATTTCATTTGTAAAGTTTGTCTATTTCACACAACAACACAATGGGTTATTAATATTTATTTGTTTTTTTCAAATATAATGAAAAACATTATTTTAATTCATAAAGGAATGTTAGACATATTCCAAAGATTTCCTGTTTTACTCAACAATGTAATGAGTTATTAGTACTTTTATTATGTCTTTTTTCAAATGCACTGAAAAAAATTACTTTAATTGGTCGAGGAAGGTTCGGCATTTTCCAGCGAAGATATGGAAGGCAGACAACTGCTAAACCAATAGCCAGCCAAGTAGCAAACCCAACATAGTTGATTAGAGCATAGATATCACTGGAACACAAGTAGATCAATGATAGCAGAGCCTTTAAATAGAAGAAAAATAAACATGTTATAATTTTCATCAAAATACAAGACAAAATACATTAATTAAAACTTAAGTGACATGCATTACAAATCAAAAATTAATACGAAAGCTTAACATATCTATTTTACAAAACCACTTTCTCCACTTTTTACAAAATTGTCCAAGGAAAACTTATTCCAATCCATAGAGTAAAATATGTATATGTGTAATTATCTGAAACACAGAATAAATCATAAAGTTCTAATATCATATAAAAATGAGAAGACATTTCCTATGAAAACAAATTTATGTGCTCTACGAGGTAGATGTTTTACTTGATACTGTAATAAAGATAAAATATTTGAACCTCCTGTCATTTTAGTCTTAAATATTTAAAAAGAAAAGTATGAAAAGAAATAAAAGCTTTCATTAACTTAGACTTGTGAATTTTTTTGTTTCTTTTTTAAAATCATAATAGGTAATGTAATTAGAGCTTTATTTGTGTGGCCTGGTGGTTAATATTTTAGACTATCAAGTCAGACTAAAGTATCCCAAGTGATGGTGGCAGGTGCTTTTCTCCTAGTCTATCATTTAAAAGTTAGGAATAGCTAGCTTTTGGCAAGTATCTGAAATCAAACAAATCAAACATCAGATTAAAATAAAAAGCAGGGATAAAAATATTTAAAAAATAAATTGTGTTGAGATGTTGGCTATTAAATCCACATTATTTGTTTCTTAGTTTTAACCATAAAGACTTTTAATGAAATATGTATTATTATAAGAACTAGTATTCGTAGCATACATGTTAATGTTAATAAACAAAAAGTTGACAGTCTTCAGTTGGTATTTAAAGTAAGGTTGTGGCATTCAGATATCAATCATTACTGTAGTTACTAGCATATATGATTGCTTAAATTTTATTATTAATAGCTTGCTAAATAATTTTCTATACTAATCCTATACACTGATTTAGTAGTTTATGCTCCAGCTACTAATCTAGTACCAACTTTAAAGAACTAGGATTTATTTCTGAATTTTCTTGTTAGAAATACTTGTTTGCTATCACTCAAGAGGCTTATTTACCTAGACTTTTCTGCCTAGGTTGCTTGACTGACTGAGTGAGTGAGTGACTGACTGACTGAGTGTGTGTGTTAGTGTATGTGTGTGTGTGTGTGTGTGTGTGTGTGTGTGTGTATGTATGTATGTATGTACACTGCTGGCCAAACTCTTAAGGCCAATGAACATAAAAAAAAAATATGCATTTTGTGTTGTTAGACTCAACCACGTTTGAGTAGAGCTTTGAAAGATGAAAATAAGAAAACTTTTTTAGCATTTAATAAGGAAAATGTGAACACTATGAAATTAGCCTAAATACTAGCTGGTCAAAAGTTTAAGACTATACCAAAAAGAAGTCCTAAACAGGGTAGTAAATGCCCAACATAAGGTCTCAGTAGTGAATTGCACGGCCGTCATTGAGAATAACTGCAAACATTTGCTTTGGCATGGTCGATATAAGTGTTTGCAGAAGGCTGGCTGGAATGTTATTCCAAATGGTGAAGATGGCTTCAGAAGATCATGCACTATTTGGAATTGATGTCCATTTCTATGGATTTCCCTTCCCATCCATCCCCAAACATTTTCAGTGGGGTTCAGTTCTGGTGAACACGCTGGATGGTCCAAAAGAATCACATTATTCGCCATGAAAAAAGTCCTTTGTCCAGCAGGCATTGTGGATTGCAGCGTTGTCCTATTGGAAGATCCAGTCATTTCCATACAAGCGATGGCCTTCAGTCAATAAGGATGCTCTCGCCAACATGCCAATGTAGCCAGCTGCTGTTTGACGCCGCTGTAGGGCCTTAATCTGATTCAACGATCGGCTGGTGTCTTGTTGGATAATCCTTCAAATCCTCCTGTTCAATGCCAGCGAAATTTTCTTGGGTCGATCACTTGAAATTCTCGTTCTGTATCCCTCACCAGCAATGACACGTTGAGAGAGACCTTGCTTTTGCAGCTTGACAATTCTGCCACATTCAAACTCTGTCAACTTTTCAGCCTTTGCCATGTTTTTACCCAATATAACACAGGAGATGTCAGTGGGAGATGTTGACAACGCTAATGCTTGAACACAAATGACTAAATTTTGTTACGTGTTTACCGATTAACGCTTTGTTTCAGTATGGTCTTAAACTTTTGACCAGCTAGTATTTAAGCTAATTTCATAGTGTTCACATTTTCCCTATTAAATGCTAAAAAAAGTTTTATATATTTGTTTACCCTTTTTATTTTTATCTTTCAAAGCTCTACTCAAATAAGTGATTGAGTCTAACAATGCAAAAATGCATATTTTTTCTTTATGTTAATTGGCCTTAAGAGTTTGGCCAGAAGTGTATGTCTGCTGTTGAGATCAAGTAAAGTTAAGGTTGAAATTTCTTCAGTATTTCATCTTAAAAAATTGATTTTAGTCCAATTTAAAGAGTTGAACAATTTCCAATTTATAAAATATACCAGTGATATACTTTTTAAGTTACACTTGAGCTTTCCAGTTAAGTAGTTGAGTAATTAACTGTATTTACTTAGTTACTTGCAATACAAAGACAATAAGTCAGTAAAAAAATTGAATAACAGATCATTAAACAAATACCCGCATTTATATTCTGAGATGAAATAAGCTAGTTTGCAATTACGAAATTAATGCTTATGTATTCTATAGCTCAATTTTTTTGCATATTAGTTCTCAGAAAATCAATGCTTATAATCATTTCATTCATAACAATGGTTTGTTCAAAATGAATAAAAAAGACAAATTAATACTATGAGGTAATCTTGAAAATTAATTTACTTTAAGGTTCATACAGGGTGTTCGAAAAGTCACTGTGCAGTTTTGTCTGTTAGTAAATATATAAGTGCACAGTGACTTTCTGAACACCCTGTACATATGGATGTTGAAAAATTTGTTCATTTCATTACCCTTTAGTGGCTATTATGAAAATAAAGATTTATGAGGACCTCTTTTGGCACAGTTATCACCATCAAATATTATCAACACAACAGAAACTCAGAACATCACCAAACCTTTAGAGTCAAGACATACATATAATTACTGTCATAAAAACCTGGTCAATACAGATTTTATCAACATGTAGACAGTATACTGTAGTCAGTTATCTCAAATCATCACAAACTTACATAGGACCATTATTAATACATGAGAATATTTTTGTAATATTTTAAACTCTTTTTTCCTTGATAATTGTTCATTGTTTTTAAATATAAAAAGCATTACTTAGGAGGTAGCATCATATTTGAAGTACTAATTACTTCAAATGCTTCCATCATTTGTACAAAACATCTGCTAGCTTAGGTGTATTTCTAACGGACATTAATTCACATACATATATAAAAGAAACACAACTTTGTATCCTCAAGTGAAAATAAGAATAACTTGCAAATTTAACTTACTATTAATACAATACAAATAATTCACACACATATAATAAACATAAGGTTTTAAAATGCACCATAGTTAAATAAATCTGCAGTCAAGTGCATTATTTCATCAGTAAACCAAATAAAGTTAAAGAACTATTTTTCAAGTGTTTTGGTAATATTCTTAAGTCTAAATGTTCAGAGCTTACCATAAACATTACAGCTGGGGCAGGAGTCAAGTGTTTAATCTGAATCATGGACAGAACTTCTGGCATCTGACCAAATGAGGCACCAGCATAAAACAAACTAGAAGAAATATATATAATGTTCTTTCTGATTGACACTGTGAGTTACTTATTGGGTATAAAAACCTTAACTTCAGAGGCTCTGTCAAAATAAAGAGAGTATAAATCTATATATATTTAAAATATACACCAAGCATAACCTCTATCACGTAACAAGGTGAGTCAATGCAAGCTGTTGAGCTATCAGTTGACCACTGCATAGGTTTGTCTCAATGTCAATATGCATATTTTCATCTTACAAATGTGCTCAATATTTAAAAAAAAAATAGGTACAAAAATACCAAGGTAAGGAATAACACGCAACATTGAAGGACAACAGGGGACTATTATTTGGTCAATCTAGGCTATTCTATCCCCCTTTAACTCCCTTAGATTAACTGTACCTACCATATCATAACTCATTTTAAAGACCAACCACCCTTTTAGCAAAATAAAGCTATTTTAGCTAATTATGACTCCTGCCTTGCCAAAATTTATATTTATGTGCCCAAGGCTAACTATCCTCACTACTAAACATGAAAAAATATGATACATCAACACTATCAATTCTCCTAACAATCTTAAATACCTCAATTTCCTCTTGTTGTGAGGAAAATAAATCAGCTATGTACAGTAAATAATAGTCAAGATGTACTGCTTTTGAGTGGATTACTTATTTTTAACATGTTTAATTCTATTACAATTTTTTATGTCCATCATCAAGTAAATGTCATCTTTTGTGTGAAATATTACCTGACAGCTACCTGATGATAGACACACAAATGGATGAAAGGTTGTAATAAAGTTAAACAAAGAAAAAGTAAATAGTCCTCTCAAAAGCTATACCTCTAGACTTTTACTGAATTCCCTCTAACCATATTTTCTGTTAAGAGAAAAGGAGTTCACAGATCTTAGTTCGTCCTTGTTTAACAATCTTACCACCCTATATATTATCATAGTAGCCCTCCCCTGTCCAATGTCACTTCTATTGCAAGAAATCCAGGATTGAACAACATTCCAAAAATTGCTCAGTCAATGACATTAGAACTTCTTTGGACTTGTATTCAATAAACCTGTAGATAGATAAAACCCTAAATCTTATTTCTTCTGCCATTAGCAACAGTATATTGCTTGGATAATTTAAACAACTAAATAATCAGAATACCGAGATCTTTCTCTTCCATGACACTGTTAAAGTTATTTTCATCACAATTATACTCAAAACTAATATTGTGATATCCCACATGCATTATCTTATATGTGTTATCTGCTACTGAACTGCCACCATTCCTTCATCTGTCAATGATGTAAATAAAAAAAAGCAAAGTTTCTAACACTGAACCCTGAAGTATCCCACTTATGACATTAATCCAGTTTGATTGAACTCTCTTTGTTTTCTTCCCACTGGGCAATTTTTTTATCCAATAAGTCAACCTGTTCCCCACACCTACAGAGATAACAAGTCTTTTATTTAGTACCTTGTCAAATGCTTTCTGAAACTCCAGATACATCAAATGCATGCCAATATCTTTATCTACATAACCAGTAACTTTTTCAAACACAAACAGACCAATAATTACCAGGACAATTTTTATCATCTCCTTTGAAAAGAGAAGCAATATTAGTCAAGAATAAATATAAAACAAATTGAATTTATAATTAGGAAAAAATTGTTTCCTGAAACACAACACTATGTTTTAGGAGTAGAAAAAGAAATACTAAACTCACCGAGAAGAAGTAAAAAGAATACCATTTACTCCACCAAAAGTAGACATGGCAACAAAGACAGGAACTATCCAAGCCATCACACCATACAAACGATCTGCAAAAGTCTGCAAATCACCTAAATTTAGTTTAAGTTTTACAACAAGCTTCTCATGTCACTTTTGCAAAATCCAAATATTATTGAGTTACATAAAAACAAATCTTAAACTTATAAAAGTATTTCCATAACAACATTTAAGTTCAAGTTTCACAGTACATTATTATTATGATCTTAATTTACACTTCTACAGAGTGGAGATAAGTGAGTTTTAAAATTTAAAACAGGGAGAAAGAGAATATAGTAACTGAACTCCTTTAGAGTTCAATAAACCAATAAATTGATAAATGATAATTAGAATTTTGTGTATTTTCTACAGGAATGAGTTTATTGGTCCACCTGTTGTATTTGGTGTGTCTGATAAAATTTACCATTCAATTTTTAAGTTTAAAAATAGAAATTACAACTCTGACAAAATACAGTTATTTTGTTCTCTCTCTGTCTTAAAATTCCAAACTCACAAAACTATAAACTAAAATAATTATGCACTGTAAGACAGGAGTTTAAATATAACCATGGAAATACTTATATATAGATTTTTATTTACTTTTCAAATTTAACAACAATACAAACATGTCACAGGAACTTTTATGTAGCAAATACATAATGTTGTTATAAACAAACTGCCTTTAGTAATTCTACACACATTTCCTTTGACTCATTTAAAAATTACACAATGAGAGGTATTTTGTAAGAAATTGATAAAATTTACAAAATCTCTATTTTTAACACCAAATGATTTAATTTTATTTACATCTGTAGCAAAATTTATTTAGTAATAAGCCAATTTTCTTCAATAAAAACCTAATTTAGCTATCTATAATTGCTTGATTTGTCTGGAAATTTGCCATATGTGATTAGTTACACAAATCACATGATGTATTTAACCTGTCTTGCATAAATGAAGTACAACTTGTACTTATTATATAAACATATATTAAGTTATTACATAAAAGTAGGTTATTATTTGCTTATATTCATATTCAAAATAATTTGTGTATTATTCCAACTTAATTGTTTATAATGCTACTAGATTAAGAATACATAAAAGTAACTGAGCTTTCATTGTTATAAGCCATTTACCCTTAGTTTAACAAACAACTAGTTTGTAGTTTAAACAAATTTTAAAACAAACATTATTTTAACCTCTGTGTGACCTACACTGACGTCAAGTTTATAAAGTCTGCCTACTGACTTATGGATTGAGGCAAGAGACTGTCTACTTTCTCAACAATGACAAGCCATGCATCTTTAAACCCTAGAGTTTAATTCTGAAGATAAGAACTTGCTGACTAACAATATATGATGGAAACTTCGACTTGTACTAGAGCTCAAGGTAGATTAAGAGTTTTCTATATGATATACTAAAGCAGAAGCATGCAGGTCTGAAAACAGTAATCCTATTGTCAGCTAGATCCACTAACAAATGCAGCATTTTACCAGAGCCTTTTTTGTATTAATATGTTGCTTACATGAGATGAGAATTGTAGACATGAACTACACTCTGTCAGAATTTGCATAAAGTAAGCCATTGATCATGCTCTACAACAGACAGAATACATAATTTTAAGTTATTTTTTCAGACATCTCAGTGGGCTAGTGGTTAAAGCATTCCTCTCAGGATGTGAAGATCATGGGATCAAATTCAGGGCATAAAACTACTACTGTTATCTGTTCTATACCACATTTGTCACAAAAAGGACCACATGTGTTTAGTGTAGAGGAAGGAGAGTCTAGGCTATTAGCAAGTGCTGTTATTCCTCTAGTATCCACATTTACTTACCTAGTCCTCCATCAATGCATTCACTATCTTACCATGTTTAACCTGATTACTTGAGTCAAAATAGAAGTAATTCTTTTAGAATATTTAACTGATATTTGAAATGTAATTTTATTACATCAGCACAAAAACTTAACTGGCTTTTCTTGAGTTCTAACTCTTAATCTAGTGAATCTACAAATATTGCCTTTATGATTTTTTTTTTAACTAACAACTTGCTATAGAGGATACTAATATTTAGTTTAGTCATATGATTTCACATTATTTTTAATGACTTTTATTATTCAAGCCCAAACATTTAGGTGCACAAGGATGAGATAAATCTCTTGTAGTTCTTCTAGAAGTTGTGGGATAGGTTCTTTTGTCTCATAAATCTCTCTCTGAAATCACAAACTGTTGCTAGGAGAGCCTAGAAGAAAGTAGATTTCAATACCAATTATAGTTTAATTAGTTACCAAGTTTAATTTCATGCCTGAAAGTTGTATAAAAAGCACACTTACAACAGCTACAGCCTCTGCTCCCATTACTTCTTGTACTGACAGGGTTGTATGAAAGGCTATAATGGTCAAGGTGTAGACAACAGTCACAAGAATGCAGGAAATGAAAATAGCCTTAGGCAGGTTCCTTGTCAAACAAACATTAAATAAATAATTTGCACTGTATTTTGAAACATTATTAATACATAAGGCTAATTACAGGCACCATTTATATTTGTAAATGTGTTGTTAATACATCAGTTATTTATGTTGTAAAATGTCTTTAAAAAGTGGAAACTTTTTCTGATATAATTTCAACTTCAAAATTCACTGTAATTAGAGTTAAGTATGTGTATATTCATAGCATTTTAAATAACCTTTAATTCACATCAGTAGTGAAAATATTTCAACTTCATAAAATTCATCAATTGTAAACTATTCAAATTTCTAGAAATGCTAACAAATCTAATGTGCAAAACAGTTTTATTTAAGGAAAACATGCAAAATATCTTTTGCAAAACTACAACATTTTTTGTCTTAGGTTTATGTTATTTCCCTCTTTTCTTCATCATTACCTTTCTTTTAATACCAAAATACACATTTCTTATTTCATGTTGTTATATACTTAAATCTTGTGTTAGTTTTGTTCCTTCTCATATATTCTCCAGTATGTAAATTAATCTATCTATTCAATCAAGTTCATTGTCTTCATTGGTTCAAAAGATACTACATTAGCAATTTCATCACTATTCCTATTATAAATAACATGCACTAAATATACAATAGTTATTTTAAGCCCTTTCATATTGATTTAACAAGAAAACATTACATAACACTTTCATTTCTTAAACTGTAGTACTATGGTATAAGCAAGCATGGAAAGTATCTGCACAAACTGTCAAATAAAACAAAGACATATGGACTTGTACAAGCTATTCCTAATATTTTAAGCTTAGAACTAATTCACAATGCATCTTAAATATTATAAGCACATGGAAAAATATATACTTTTAATTACACAAGTTAAAAAAAACCTTTCCAAAAGGGAAGTAAATTTAGAGAAGGCTAATACCACTCCTTTTAAAGCAAGAAAGTAAGGATGGCAGTTGCATCATCTCAACATAATAGCACAGGCACACAGCATATTAGAATGTTAACAAACAAATATAAGATACATCCAACTCAATTTTAATTGAATATTTGTGTATGTTACTATATGTTAATTCTTTCTGGTGCTATTTCATATGAATGATGGCATCCCTACTACCTTGTTTGATATTAACCATTCCTACACTTATTTCCTTTGTTTAAAGTTCTTCTATACTTGTTTCTTTGTGGGTTTTTTCAATGTAGTGTTTCAACAAACATAGGAAGGTTTTTTTAACCACATTCTAAATACAATGAAGTTCCAACTGTAATATTTATTGTTTATCTGCAACTTACTGGTAATTTCTGTTTCAGCCTGTACTTGAAATTTTGTGAGAAACCTAATTTCAAAAGATAATTATAATATAATTTATAAATTCAGATACTCCATTTGAAACTATGTCACCTCAGTAAAAGTGGTTGACACCAATGTGTTTGCTTTGGAGTCACCATGTATTAAGAAAGAAGAAAAAGAAATTCACACTTTTTGCTATGATATTTACTGACATTCCCAAAACTTGTGACTCAGTTACCACATAGGTAGTGTTATAAAAGAAAACATTGTATAGTGTTGTAAAATTCTGATGACTTTTTCATGAGATATTTAAAATAACATTTGAATAAATAATTTGTGTCAACCCTAAATTGGTAGTTCTATCACCTGCCTGACAAGAGACTTCAAAAGTTATTCAAATTGTAAAAAATCAATGTCTTTAAAAACATCAGTAATGATTAGTTACTTACTTTAGTTCTCTTTAGATCTCACACTTAATAAATTACTTCACCACCTTTTATAATGTTTGCTATCCTGTTTATAATTAATATGAAATTTTCCTTGTTTTAATACTACACAAGCTACATGGGGGTGGACAAAAACATGCCCCCCTGAAAATGTTGTTAATTTGTTACAACTTTTATGAGATAACAAAAAATATGTAAAACTATGTTTTTAGAATTCACTCAATGAAATCTGTTCAAATATAACCTCAAATCCTAATTTTCACACTGGCTTTCATAAATACCTGAACTTTTTATAATTTTAGTTACATTTTCACATAAAAAGTGTTGTGCACCTGCTGTAGTTTCTTAGGTCTTCTTATTCTAATTAGCCTATAAAATGATCAATCAAGTTTCTCTGCAATTGTGGAGTTGTTAAAAGATATCTTAGAAATGAAAAAACTGATGTTATGGAATGGCCAGGTTAATCACACAATATCAATCTGATTGAAAATTTATGGACTAAGTTAAACTAACTAGTAAAAGATCACAAGCCAAACAGAGAAGATGAACACTCAAGAACAACTGCAAAAACTCACTCAATATGAAGCAATGCTGACTAAATATTAACTTGTGAAACTGGTTTGTGTTATTTTGAGTTTCATTTTTACATTCAATTATAGCAGAAAAACCTGTTTGGTCATTTTGTAAGCTAACTGGAATAAGAAAATGTATGAAACTACAACAGTGGGTGCACAACAACTTTTTATAATATCTAACTAACATCAAGAAAAGTTTAGACATTTACAAAAACCAGCTCTTTGAACAAATCTCATGAAGTGTGTTTTATATATTATTCTGTTATCTATTAAAAGATAAAACAAATTAACAACATTTTTAAGAGAGGACACTTTTTTTTTTTATTCACTCCTTGTATATTACAAGTTGTGGTTTAAAGGTCACAAAGCTATATGAGGCTTTAGAAACCAACAGGTCTGAATCTGTGATAAAAAAAAAACATGTAAACTGTAGATGTTCTTACTCTTAATTTGTCTATTTTGGGTTCAAACTCAGATCCAAGCAAAAAATAGAATCTAAGATATATCTTTTATCACAGTTCATTGCCCACAATGCTTTTTGTTCAATACTAGAACTTATTAGTCAAGCTGGACAATGACAAACAAGAGATTCTCTGAAATGCTACTTAACTATAGAGTATATTCATGATGTTCTAAAAAACACATAGGTCCAAGAAGTTTTGATAAAAATGAAATAGAAACCCTATAACCCAAGTGTTTTTGAAAGGTGGACCTTCTGAAAGTGCTTGGATTATAGGGCTTCTATTTCATAACTATAGAGCATAATACTTTCAATGTTTTGGTTTCAACACAACAAAAGCTGGCAAAGCACTAAAAACCAATAAGCCTAAAATTTGTGATAAGAACCACATAAACTATAACACTGATATTTTATACACATTTCTCTTAATTTATCTATCTTATATTCAAAATCAAAAGCACTTAAAATTAAATTTCAGGCCTATCATTTGTCTCCCAGAACTTTCTGCCCAAGAAGAATTTCATACAATGCTAAAACTTCAGCTCAGCTAGATAATATATCTGAAACGTTATCTTTCCAATCTGAATCAACAGATTAAAATTAATTAAAAAACATATGCAGTTCACATGATCTGTATTACAATTGTAATGGATATATATGAAAAGAAATGAATAATAATAATTTGATCAAGTGTTTTGATACCTTTGATTCAGAATAATAGAATAATTGCTATGTAAACATTGTGTAGATAATAAAAGTATATCAACAAAAATTAACAGAACACACTGTTAATTTCAGTTAAACCTATCAACAAATAACCTTTTAAAAAGTTTACTTTATATAAGTAATGTAATTATTTCATATAATTTTCCCATATATTCCACTTTCATATCAGTAACAGTGTAGAGTTTGTTTTGTTTTAAATTATTTTTTAATAATTTTAATGATATGCAAGTTAAAAAACTCTTGTTTAAAACTTTAGAACAGTGAATTAACCTTACAAAACATTAACAGCATTACAATTACCCAACTGACAAGAGAAAACTGTCTTTCCCTTGCATTTTTAATAACTCTAATTCTCAATTTAATTCAAAAATATAGTATAATATACATATTCTCTGTAAAAATTAGATTATTTTTATAAAATTTCCCAACTGTTTAGTACATCAATTGCTCTAAAAAATAGGTCTGGACATCTATATTTTAATAATCTTCACATTCATGATGTTAAGAAAACAGGGAGATTCAAAACGTCCTGAGAGAAATGGGTTATAGGTTTTTTAATAATTTTAATAATCCTTATATTTGAATTATATATAAGTAATGGAGAAAAAAACACAATAGTTACTTTTGTTTTATTTTCATACATATGAATATTCTAGACATTGCAAAGTATTTAGATTGGAAAAATGTATTTACTAAGTTAACTTATTTTCATATTATTCATTAAAAAAGTAAATGGGTATCTTTAGGTAATTAAACATAAAGGAGACTACCAATGCACTTTTAAACTATACACATTTAACAAGGTTTAAGTTTTTAATATTTCTGTACAAAGTTGCTCATTAACTACATAAACAACTAATTACCTGTGAGGATCTTTCAATTCTTCGATGACAAAGTTAAGGTAGTTCCTAGTATAATAAAGGAAGATATCATACAATTATTAATAAATACTAAAATTATAAAAAGAAAAAAGATACAAAATTTCACTAATAGTTTTAGTAATATCATGACTAAAAACTGCCATCACAGGAATATGTTATGTAGGAATGTTTAAATAGTTAAAAAAAAAGGTAAAAGCTTTACCTTGGAATAGAATTTGTATATCACACACAAATATGAAAGGCAATAATGAGTTGCAACTTCATGATGTTTTAAAGTGGAAAATGTTCAATAATGGTAGCTAAATCATTTTCGTGTTATGTTTAATATATGAGAAAATTATAAATTACTTCTCTAAATTTCTGAAATAACATAATAGAAACATTACTTTATAGTTTATACACTGATTGTATTCAATATTAAATATTTATTCTATACACATTTCCTACACCATTATTATAACACATGTGAAAAATTATTTCTAACATAAGTTATGATAAAAATAACATAATTAACATTTAAAACAAGTTTAAATAACCCATATTACCTACACAGTTTCATTAACTTACATAATAAATAAGTCAACCAATTTATTCATCTCATGCAGGAAAACACTTATTACTTGAAAATTTAAAATTTTGTTGGATAGCTAATACGAGAAAAATTTGTCCTAAAAGTTTTATTTCTATAGATGTAGAGAATAAGTTTTTTCCACTGGATCAAAAAATGGTTGGATGGAAGACAGATTATTATGAATGGACTTCAGTCAAACTGTATTAATGTCACAACTGAGTGGAGTAATTCATCACATCTGGGTCAAATGCTGCTCTTTTTGATATTCATCAATGATATAGATGAAGAAATGGCTAATATATTATTTACATTTGCATGATTATATTATATTATATTGAAATCTTGGATATTGATGGGTATGATTAAAATGCTATTTCTTTATAAAAGGTCATAGATTAACTGGCAAAATGGGCAAATAAATTGCAAATGACTATAACTTATAATAACTAATAGCTAATGCATGTGGGTTATTATAATCTATAAATATAATTTTGATGGTATTAATCTTAACAGTGTTATAGAAGATAAATGATTTTGGTATTTTGACCGATCAGTGTTTTAAGCCATTTAACCACTGTACTGTTGTTACTGGTAGGGTAAGTAGAATTTTAAGTTAAAGAAATATTAAATATGAGTTCAGTTGTAAGGAGGTTATTATTACACTGTATAGGTCACTGGTTAAGTCTCATTTCAAGAACTATGTTTTGTCCTGGGTTCCTTACCTTAAGAAGAGCATTGAAATGTTGTAAGAGGTTTAAAATAGGGCTAGTAGGATGATACCCCAAGGTGGAAAGGTTTTCATAAAAAAGTTAAGACCTCTGAAATAATTTTCCCTTAACAACAGAAGAGTTGGAAGTGATCTGGTTGAAATGTTTAAGACTGTTAAGGTAATATATGTTGCTAAAACTTTTTTTTTTTTTGTATGTAATGATGAGAATGGTAGGACACAAACCGTTTGGAAGGGTAGGAGTCAACTTCAGCCAAAATACTTATATTTAACACGTTAATTGACTTTTGTAATGTGTTGACTTAAGATGTAGTGAGTGTAAGGATTTTAAGGAAAGGCTTGATAAATACTCAAATGATAAGATTGGGTCTGAAAATGTTTTTACTGTTGTAATTCATTAAAGTTTGGTTTAATGAATGGGAAACCTTCATTGAACCAACAGAACCCTTGTTTCCATAAATGTTGTAAATATTATGGAATATAACAATAATTTTGAAGGTCTTGGAAGAGTTAAAATGCAGGCATAATGATGTGCTTAATGACTACATGTATATCAAAAACTCTGTTGGAAGAAATCACAAATTATACAAACGTATATAAGCATTGTTACAGTTTTATTACTCACAGTTGTAAAATTCTTATTTTTCCATTGTTTCACAAAAGAATTAATCAACTATAATTTATGGTATTTCTTATCTAAGTATTTAACATATTACACGTTTGAGTATCATATCTACAGATAATTGTACCTTGTGACAAATCAGACTGTGCAGAATCATATAATATTCAGTTGATATTAATTGTTACTGCACAGTAAGCTCAACAGTTAACCACACAAGTCTGTCATGTGATGTGTTAGCTGATATTGTTCAAGTACAATCATGCTTATTGTAATGAAGACAATACTATTAATTCACAATCACATAATTCTACACATAGTACTAATGATAAAGTTGTGATAAAGGAATCTCACTCATGCTCAGATTTAGTAGCCCATACGATCATCTAAGTTAAATTATGAATTATAAATAAATATTTTTTTTACTTAACTAAATAATAATTAATAAACTATTTTTTTCCTACATTTCAGTTATTAATCTACTGCCTTCATCAGAAAAGTCATGAAAAGGACTAATTTTGTGTTGGTAGTAGCCAAGTATTGGCTCTAGGTCCTCCTGAAGGAAGTCCAGTGGATTATTTATGTGACTTAGATCTTCCACCCCCTCAGTTTGGAGCCTGAATCAACAAACTACTTAAATATTTTATGAATATAATCTAGATTTTGCTTACTTCTATGAAAGGCTGAATGAGTGCATTATCAGTTAGGTGGATAAAAGGATTTGTTTATGACTTTCTTACATGTTATTCAAACAATTCTAGTATTACTCTGTTTCATTGCATGGCATTTTTCCTGAGCACAATGAGTTATTACATAAAGATCAGCATTACTGATTCACTGTATACCAATAACATATTTCAGTTATAACTTTATTCATATATTTCTTTCTCTAATATTATTTATTAGACTTAGAATATCTTTTAGGCTGTTAACCATGAGAATGATGTGATGTTACAGATAATACTGCTCATGCATAGTAATTAGAATGAATAAAACTATGTAATGATATTTATACATCCAGTAGAGTAAATATAGAAGAAGAATATAACAATAGCATGGGATGTTACGTGTCCTGTAAAGTAAACACAGAGGGGCAACACAACTATATCATGGAATCATGCATAGTCCTGTAGATTAAATACAAATGAAGAATATAACTATATCATAGGATGTTAATTGTCCTCCATAATAACCAGAGAGAGAATATAACTTTATTATAAGAAGTTACATCTCATGTTTAATAACAACAGTGGAAGAATACAGCTATACCACGAGATGTTAGGTGGTGTAAATATAGAGGGAGAATATGACTATACCCTTGTTAACTACAGTAACTTTGTTTAGTAAGAAAATAAGCTTATACAGGAAACTACTTTTTACAGAGTGCAAACAACAAAGAAAGTACTATCTGTTTCCTGGCACTAAACAGTTGGGTAATAACTTATAACATACTTTGGCCTCCAATGAAAGACTAGTGTTCTAATCTAGTTTATCAAAGCATATCTAACTTTAGTTCTTGCTGATAACAGTTATTAAGTGAGCAAAGTTTAATGACTTCCCATGAAAGTACTAATGATGACAATTGGTCAATACAAGCCAACATTTGTAAAGTATAACTAACACTGACATCAAACAAGTTACTGTTTGTTCTACATACAGGACTCAAAATTAGTGGAAGTCCAAAACCCAACTGTCCCAAAAATGCCACCAGGCATATAAAAAATTGTCTGCTAGGTACACCTTATGGCCTATTAAGGTCAAAAGAGCCATTAAAAATTTCTCTCAAGATAAGTAGATCTAAGCATTTCCTACACAAGCAGAAATTATGACAAAGCAAGAATGGATCTTCCCAAAACTACAAACGCTTGTCAGGCATCTACAATCCACGAAGGTTGTCAGTATGAATACCCATGTATTCAAAGTAAATTCTCTTCCTTTAATAAGAATGCTATCATTATCCCATATTCACACTTTCTGTATCAGTGTAATGGAACTGATATATAAAATTTCATTCATAAAATTCGAAATACAGTAATTATTTAAACTTTATAAAGATGACTACTGTTTTTAATCAGAATACTACTTTGTAGTCATGTATATGTCATCAATCCTGCATCAAGACTCACAGAGAAAATGTGCATTCAAGTTCTTTTAAGTCAACTCTCTCCAAAAAGAGCCAAGTAAAATTGCAAACTTTTAAGTTGTACCTCACTGCAAGTACATTGTTTGTATATGTATGCATGTTAAGGCAAACACTTTTGAATCAAATATTACAGGTTACATTACCCCCCTCACCAAATAAACAACACAAACACAAAACATAATATTACTGTTTTACTGATCATGTCACAATCGGAAATCATTGATTACCGATTATCATAGCACACAAACGGCCCTATTCCGATTATGTAAAGTTGATTTCATTGTTTAACATTGTTCAAAATTTAACCTTCAAAACTTTAACGACTATACAGAGTGTAATTTAAATCTTCATTACATTTGAAATGGTTGAAGTTATGAAAAATAAAATCACTATATTTTCTTTTTTTTTCTTCTCCTGAATGAGTGATAAATAAGTAATTTTTATCTGACCATTTGCTTCCGACTCAAAAAACTCCAAATACCTTATTAATTACACGCAATCTAACCAATCAGCAATCACGTTTGTTGAGACACGGCTAACTTTAAGATAACTCGTTAAAATTATGCATATTCATTAATAACGAGAATGTCTAATAATGAAATGGGATGTTCCATAATGTCCAATAAGTTAGATATTTTGTAAAAATCCGTAGATACAGGTTTACCATTTCCAACCTTCAATAACATTTCCGATATATCATACTCGAGTCAAATAACTGACATAACCTCCCTTCTGTGAAGTAATGGGATATTCCTGATTTCCAGTTGCCCTGTTGTGATGCGATGCGATTTTTTGCGATTTTCCAAAAGAATGAGCAAATACACAATGTTGTACTTATGGAAACCACATGGTAGATCACACTCAGAAAACGTCAGCGTAGATCTCCGCCCAGCACATAGCGTGTTTGTAAGCTCTACAGGGTGGCCCCTAAGTCCCTACCCATCCATATTGCTTGTGTATCTGTGTGCTGTCCCTCATTATCGCTGTATAATATTATGCGACGCCATGTTCTTCAAGTATAAATGGGCCTACACTGGCCATATTTCTCTAAAGAAAAGAAACAAGTTTATAATACATGCATAATTGAATATAACATAATAACATATGGATGGGTACGGACTTACTGGCCACCCTGTATGTATAGGGTGTTGTAATTGACCGTGTGCTACAGTACGGTCCGTAAATAATAATCATCTTCACGATTTGCGGGACATAGTTTTAACCCTTCATTCATTCAATGTATCACCTTATACAAAAAAAAAAAAAAAAAGATAGAGACAGACAGATTGTTTTAACTGATGGTATTTTATTCTAATTCTATTGTAAATAATGTTTTGTGTCAAAAAAAAATGTACACGGTCATGATAGTAAGCATACTTACTAACTAGAAGATTGTTGTGATGAATAAAGTGATCAGGGTGGTATTACCTTTAATTTATCAGCAATGGATTTTCTATGATAAGGGCTGTTTGTTTGTTTTCGAATTTTGCACAAAACTAGGCGAGGGCTATCTGCGCTAGCCGTCCCTAATTTAGCAGTGTAAGACTAGAGGGAAGGCAGCTAGTCATCACCATCCACTGCCAACTCTTGGGCTACTCTTTTACCAATGAATAATGGGATTGATCATCACATTATACTACCCACATGGCTAAAAGGGCATGCATGTTTGGTGTGACAGGGATTCGAACCTGCAACCCTTGGATTATGAGTTAAGCCCCTTAACCACCTGGCCATGTCAGGTCTCAATCAGTATTTCAGCTTGAAATCAGTAAAGCATATTTCAATACATACACTTAAATATGAAAATATACCATGTTCTTAGTTATTCTTGCAGTAGTTCAAGTTTTATATATATTCACGTTATGGTAAGGTCTCAAAATTAAGGTCTTACTAAGATCATGTTTAGTAATCAAATAAAAGAACTGGCTGTTTTTCTGTTTTGAATAACTTGAAAACCAGTGGAAGTTTAAATTTGTACTCTTTGCTTTTAAAAACATCACCAGGTTACTGTTTTTGAAAACTCTGTTGGTTACTTTCAAATTGTGTTTGTAAATTTCAGAAACCTTATCTATGAATAATTAAACGAGTACTTAAATAATAATAACAGTAAAATAATTGTAAAATGATGTCTGAAGGCACCTAGTCTTTATCAAACAGAAGGGTTGTTCTTGATTATGACCTTCCAAGACAGATTGTGATCTTGAAAGGACCTCTCCTAAAGTTTCCATTAAATAGCAAGTTGCTCACAGCTTCATATTTAATATAGTTATAAACAGCAAAAGCATTTTTACTGCATAAGTTATAAAAGAACATATAAACAGTGGTTGACTGCATATTAAAAGCCTGAATATCTAGCTTAATAAATCCATGTCTATCTAAACTACTGTGACTAGATTTATAACTGACTTATGTTTGTATTTTGCTGATTGACAAGTGGTGCCTTCTGGCCACATTAATCATTATCAATAAACATTTGAAGTATAAAAGTGAGTATACCGTTTGTTATATTGTATAATATACAAATGTTAAGCAACTGTTGATGGTGGAATTAGATTACACCTAACATTCTCTTAAATACTACTGTTTTAAAATGTGCTTAGTTAGGGTTTGCATTATATAAAATTTTTAACTATGGTTGTTTTTACGGTTGTCAATTATTAATGATCAGTAATATTTCTGTAAATATTTTTTGTGTTTAGTATCTTAATCTTTAAAATTAAAACTAATTTGAATGTCATAATTAATAATGGTCATATACTAGTGTGATCTTTAGCATACTAGTAAAAACATACTTATAAATGAGGTTTATGTTGACAGAACCTTTCATTATCAACTTGAATGCTAGCAAAGTCACTGACAGTGTTAATATACAGGTTAAAGAAAAGTTGTTTGGGTATAACATTTCTATCAAAGCAACTTTCAATAGCTTTTACATACACACATATAATATGACAATTCAAATTTCACTCATATAGGATATTTCTTGGAAATATTTTTTCTTTCAACTTTTCTAATTATTTAGAATCACTCGGCCTTTAAAGAACCAGTTTTGTAGGCTTCAATACTTCTAAGCTCTATTTCATTTATTTGGTGTCTTGTATGTTAGAAAATTTACAAGATATTCACAAGGCATTTAAAAGAAATAGAGAAACCAATTCTTTAAAGGACAAGAAATTCTAAAGAATTGTAAAACATGTGAAGAAGAATAAAACAAGTTGTTGCTGGTGTGTGTGTGTGTGTGTGTGTGTGTGTGTGTGTGTGTGTGTGTGTGTGTGTGTGTGTGTGTGAGAGAATATAAGAGGGAGTTGTTCAGCAATTATATTAATCTTTATACTGAAATTTGTGACACTCAAAACACAGTCCTGAGGGACTTCAAATTTCTGAAGAAAAGAACAGGAAAATGCCAAACCCACACGACTTGGAATATCCTGTCCATTAAAAAAAATTATTAATAAAAATGGGCAAATGGCCATATAACCCATATACATGGAGATCTTGCAAAATGCCATACCTCCATGTTGTATAAGCCTTCTCAATATCAAAGAATATTGATACAAAATGTCATTTGAGAAAGGCTTCTCTAATTGACTTTTCAAGTCAAATCAGATGGTCCAGAGCGGAGCATTGTCATTGGAACCCACAATGGGTGGGCAAGACAAGGTTGTTTGATTCGAGAAAACAAACAAGATGAGCATTAACCATCCTCTCTAAGGTCTTACAGAAACAGCTCATCAAAGCAAATGGATTGTAGTTTGAAAGAATCTTGGGATCCTTCCCAGGCTTAGAGAAAGGTAGGAGAATAGCTTGGTGCCAGGCATCAGGAAAAACATTCTCCTGCCAGATCTGGTTAAAAACAATCAGAAGAATAGCAAGAGAAGCAGGAGATAGATGGCACAGCATTTCATAGCATACATTATCAGGTCCAACTGATGAAGAGCCAGTTTGAATTCCACCAGTGTAAAGAGATGATTATAGTTACAGATACAATCAGCACAAAAAGAAAGAGGTGATTTCTCTGCCCAAGTCTTGATGGCTAAGAAGATGTAGGATGAAGCAGGAGTGCTATATACCTGGCAAAAGCTTTCACCTAAAGTATCGGTGATGCTATTTCCTGGCCAGAGAGCAAGATTGAAAGGGGGGACAGAATTATACTGTCCACTGACCTTTTGAATCTTGTCCCATATGACTTTGGAACTGGTGATAGAAGATATGCTGAGTGTGAACTTAATCCAAGATTCCATCTGGCTTTGATGTCTTACTCACCGAGCATGTGCACAGGCCTGCTGGAAAGTGATGCAGTATGAGAGTGTGGGATACCTACAAAAAGTATCCCAGGCCCATTTTTGAGCCTTTTGTGCCATATGGCAAAAATGAATCCCCAGTGGACGAGAATATCATGGAAAACGTGACGAGGTGTTAGGAATACAATGAGCAGCTGCTTGTATAATACAGTCAGTTACTGCTGCCACAGAGTCATCTATTGATGGTTTACAGATGATGGCAAGATCAAGTTCTGTGAGAGCAGTGAAAGAGGGCTAGTTTGCTTGATCCAGTTTCCACTGGGGCATACGGTTCGGGTGGCATCAACCACGGCCAGTCTTTCTCAAAATTATAAGAAAATGATCAATGCCTCAGATTATTGTCAACCATCCATGAAAAATGGGAAAATAATGAAGGGGAACAGACTGAGAGATCAATAGCAGTAAAGAACTGACTAGATGCATGAAAATAAGTAGAAGAACCAGTATTGAAAAAAGAAAGGTTGTAATCAGGGAGCATATGCTCTACAGAGCAAACCCTCCTATCAATATCAGCACTTTCCCAGAGAGGATGATTCCATTAAAGCCCCCAGGATTAAAAAGGGGGATTGCAATTGTTCAATGAGAGTATCAAGGTCTGATTGATCATATGTCTATCCAGGGGACTGGTAGAGAGAACAAACAGTAATGGTACGACCCAAGGAAACATGCATGGCTATGGCCTCCAAGGGTGTGTCGAGTAGCAAAGACAGGGTGGGCACATGCTGATCAACCAACAGTGCCACCCCTCCATATGCTCGTCCATCACACAGCCTGTCATTTCTGTACAAAGAAAACCGCCGAAAGGTGACTGTATCGGCAGGTTTCAGAAATGTTTTCCGTAAGGAAAGACGTACAGCATGGCAGGAAGCAAGTAGTTTCTTGATTTCATCCAGATTAGAGTGTAAACCTCGACATTTCCATTGTATCAATATGGCCATTTTTATTTATGTGTAGGCGAATTGGGTGGATAACCCTTCTGTTTACGACCACGTCTCTTTTCTTTACTGTCTTTAATCAAGGGAGGGTCTATCGACCTCCATGGATCCCGCCTTGGATTGATTGGGCAGGTCTTTGATGTCGGAAGAGGATTCTAGCGACTGAGAACGTAAACGAATGATCGTTTTGAATCTTGAGGTGGAAGAAGATGTACCCGAGAAAATGCTTGTACCAGGAACCAAAATGAAGTGGATCTTGGGATTTGCTGAAATGTATGTTAGGGACAGAGAAGGGTGTTAACTTTGATTCACCAACTTTTTTAACCATGGAGGTCAAAAGACGTTTAGTCGGTTTGAGAAAAATTCTTTTGGAGGCACAAGAGAGATCCCTCTGTTCTCCCACTGTAGTAGTGGAACGAAGTGCAGCAGCATACGTCCGAAAAGGAGTGGTGGACGGCAACTTTCGAGCCTTAGGGTAAGTAATGTTTTGAATCATTTTCAAACGCTGCACCTCTTTTTCTCCCAACCATTTATGGCAAGAACAAAAGTAGGACGGGTGAGAGCCATTGCAACTAACGCAATGAGGGTCCGTTTCACACTCATTGGCATCGTGGTACTTGCCACCGCAACGACCACACGTCAAGGAACCACGACATGACGTCTTCGAGTGACCAAACCGCTGACACTGGAAACATCTGAGAGGGTTAGGAATGTCTGGCCATACCCTAAAATTAAGATAACCTACCTTCATGGTGGCAGGTGAACGTGGTGATGTAAATTTCAGAATGTGGACACTGGTCGGCATCGTAATTCCATCTTTGCGAGTGGAGATACATCTCACTGCAGAAACTCCTTCGGTGGAGAAACCAGCGAGAATCTCTGATTCTGGAATGTTCTTCAAATCCCTATCAACAATAACTCCTCGTGATTAATTCAAAGTAGCATGAGGTGTAACCTCAATAGGCATATTTCCAATTGCCTTTGAATGCAAGAGGAGTTCACTGTGCTGAAATGTGGATGTTTCCACCAATATGTCACCAGATCGAAGCTTCTTTACTGACTTTGGAGAGCCAGCAAATCCCTCTAGTCCCTGCTGAATGAAAAAGGGAGACATCTGCCCTAGAGGTTTGTCTGAAAGAGAATGTAGTGTAAGAAAACGAGGTACAGGTGTTACAAATGTTGAAAATTGCTGCTCAGAATCTTCAAGACGTGGTCGTTTACTTATGGATTCTTTTTTCACTAGTTAAGTTTTAATTTGGTGGATACATAATAAAAAAATAAATATTTCGGAGCCCTCTGACCCCACCCACCACGGAGCCCTACGAGGAGACGCACAACAATGCCAAACAAGGACATTGCAGCAATGCCAAGATTTCGTGAGCACTATACCCAAACACCAGTATTAGATACGATGTCCACAACACCCGATGAGACCATCCAACACTGGCACATAGTTGACCCTAGCCCAAGTGGACCAGCCGATTGACCCAAGTGGGACCACCCCAAGGCCGCCCGTCTACAGGAATTCAAGGCCAAAATTATGTGTCATGGTTGGACCCCTAAACCACCAGAATCCTCTCCTCCTCTTCACGGGTCACCACTCACAGGAAACACGTGGGTGTATGTTTAGATCCCCTAGGAGGTAAACCGAAATAACAGAACCTTCCCTGGGAGGTCCCCTCACCACGAACAGGAATTCACACCGAGGGGTTTTCTTTGAACATAAAATAACTGCATACAGCGACTTTTGTTGGTACTATATAACTGGAAGTCCGAAGTTCTATTGCTATTTTTAAGTTTTGTTGGTGGGATACTTTATAGTAAGTTTCTACAATTTCTTGGCGATAAATTTCTACAATAAACAAACAACGATACAGCCCACTTGTTTTAAAATAATATATTAAAACAAGTAAAACTTGTATACAATTGTTCGATTCACTTTTGACTATTACAGTTTATCTGGAGCTTTAAATAATTGTTGTTCTTTCTTCGTCTAAGTCCACACAATCTGGCTCAATTTCTTTACAATACAACCGACAAGACGAATTATTCTTAAAAGTTTAACACCCCATGCGGTGTTACATCAGAATGAATGATTTCTTGACTGTACTGTATTTTAAGTGTTTTTGTTGTTTCGACCAATAGATAGTTTAAAACCTTATATTATAGAATATACATGGACGACAATTGTTTTGTTTGAAAATAAACCTGATGTATATTAAATTCAAAATTAGTTGCACAGTCAACATGATAATATTAAATCTACCACTGAAGAACAAACTGCATCCACCCTACCATTTTTATAGACTAAAACAGTAATATTCAAATTCGTTCACAGCTTACAGAGTGCAGGTAAAAGAATCAACGTTCCGATCACTAACGTGGACACTAAAGTACAAACACCGATCTCCTCAATTTGGAATATCGTTATAAAACTAACAAAAAGAAAGACCAGTATACACAGAAGATATAAAAAATCCTTTATCAGAAATCATAGACACTTTTCCTGAGCAACAGTGGACAACGAAATAAACCCATTTTTTACATAAACCAATATAATGAATATGTTGGCGATGTTTTCCGAAGCTCCACTCCAAGGAAGAAATACAAATTCCATAACACTAAAATAGCATACATAAATACATTAAATTTACTGTAGAAAACAGAACTTTTTACACAGTTAACTTTATAAATGTTACCATCACCTGATCTACTGAAAGAATTATATAAAAGGGACACATAGTGAAAATCACGTTAATTGGGCTTACAATCACAGAATACACCAAACGCTAGGCATATTAAAATTTGTAATTTACCCTACATTATTTGCACCAAAGATAACATCGATGAAGAAATAAACTTAACCAAATGACGTTTATCAAATAAATTGACCAAATAACAAGTCAGTTTTATAAAAAACAAACCAAAAATCTACAATGCTGTTTAACACCCCAGAAAATAACAATTCATACAAAAATGTAATAAAGTAATCACTGACTCAGTTCCATAGGCCCTGCATGTCTCGCCATCTGAGGGTCGAAGGTTCGGAATCACCATCTCACAAAATATGCTTATCCTTTCAACCGTGAGGGCGTTATAATATTACGGTCAATCTCACTATTCGTTGGCGAAAGAATATATCAAGAGTGGGCGATGGGTGGCGATAATTAGCTTCCTTCCTTCCAGTCTTTCACTATTAAATTAGAGACGGCTAGCACATGTAGCCCTCGAGAAGCTTTGTGCAAAATTGAAAACAAACACAGTTCCATTCATTGACAAGATAAGCTTCTCTTTATGAGATTTGTACGTACATACATACAACATAAACATTCATTCCAAATTTGTTCTCACCCTAGGAACAAAAATAAAATAAATGTATTTAAAAATGATCGAAACGTTATTCTTATTTAATATTAAAAATGCACTCTCTAGTACAGAGGTAAGTCTACGAATTTACAACGCTAAAATCAGGAGTTCGATTCCCCTCGGTGAGCTCAACAGATAGCCCGATGTGGCTTTGCTATAAGAAAACACAAACACACACGCTAATATTAGAAAATTCCAACTAACTACTGAAAGTAAGACTGAATACTCCTACTCTGTGAGAGAAAAAACAAACAAATTTATCCTTGTATCAAAATAGTTAAAATTCATGTAAAGGTTTTGAAAGTGTTACCACAAACTAACATCTACTGGGTTTCATCTTTATTTAATAATTTTTTCTATATGTTGAAACTAACCTACAACATACGCGTTACAAAAAACACCGTGTATTTTCCAAGCACAGATTCGTACAGCTTCTACATAATATCTTCCGGGATGTTTACTTCATAGTCAGTTTAATTGAGAAAGACCAAGTAATGAGGTGAGCTCTGCAGCGGTCACCATTACAGTTTGGGTGGGACGTTGGTTAATTACTCTTTCCTAGAACCTGAAGGCTTTCGTTTGAAGAGAGACTGGGAACAGAAATGAAGTAATGTCGTTGAACCGTATGGTTATTACGAGCAGCGTCCTCAGACTTTTTTTTGTAAGTACAATACGTGTAGTAAGACTTGTAATATTCACATCAGTTAGCAGCACACTGTCAACAACACATGCTAACGTTTCTTCCAGCGGCGTCAAACACCCGTAAACTCATTTCTCTTTGATAAACTGAACAAATATTTTATTGGTCTAATTGGATGCCACGATAAGTAATGCAGAAAACGGAAGGCTTCGAGATAAAAAGAAATATTGTTCATTGGCGCAACGTGATCATTACAAGACTCAGAAACGGCCTTGGAATTGGATATCAGTTAACAGGTTGCAATAGGATATGTTCGACATATATAAGCAGGTTCTCAAAATGCAATGTCGTTCGTCTCGACGTGGTGAAAATATACTATATCAAGGCATTATTTTGTAACTTGGGACCCAAACAGGCGAACAGCCGTTTTGGGTACCTCCCAATCACCCAAAGGCAAAAAAACAACAACTTACAAACGACCTCTCCGATGAAACATTTTGGCTCCAGGGCTCAAATTTATTAGTTTCCAGCCTTTTATCCAGCGCCACAGAAATAAATACTAGAAGTCCCCAAAACCATCTCGTACGAAAAAACCAATATTCTACTAAGCTCACGCTTGAGGGGGGTGAAGTGAGTCAGAAGCTGGCCTTGGTGGATTTCATGAGCTGGTACACCTTAATGTCTCCCTCTTGCACTTTATATTGTTACAGACCTGACCTTGTGTATTTTATTAAATACCTACATACCTACTTTGAACTTTATCCTAAATCTAAAACGAGGTAACAAGTGATCTGTACATGATATCTCATTTCTATACTGCGCAAAAATTTGAAATCGTTATATTACCCGTTTGTAGATATATTCCAAAATTCACAATTAATAATATTTTGGGCGTTATATAGTATTAATTTATATTTTAAAAAAACTTCCTACAGAGAGACATTAATATCGTAATACTTACAATATATAATGGTTTATTTACATAAATTTCTCTACTTAATTCATTCATCTCGTTCTTTGTTCCTATTTACGTGTATGGTTTTGTAATTATTTGGTAATCCACTCAAGTAATATCTCTGGTAAACGAAATCATTCTCGGTGACTATGTTGCTTTAATTAATATCAGGTGAATGACAATTATTGGACCCTTTGAGTTAAATGCATGCTCAATAAAGTTAGAATAACTTATTTCACTACTAATAAACACGATTAAAAAATCTTTATAGATAACCTAACACCACTAACGACGAAACGTTTTCAAACACTTGATCAGTGCTAAAGGCAGTATCGCCTTTTAAGCAAATAAAGAACTGTTATGTTTTTGTTTCTTGATAACAGTAAACCTATAATTGAATGTTATGTTCGGTATTTTAAAAATAAACAAACAAAATTTGTATTTTTGCATTGAAATGTACTCATTTTAAAACTAAAATAAACTAGGGTACGTTAAAATATCGGTAAAATGTCCGCTAAAAATAAGATAAATCGAATGTATTATAAAGTGAAGCTTTGCAACTTGTCATGAGCATATCGTACAGACAAAGCAGACATTTCCTATGAGACTACAGATAACAGGAAGTAACATGATAGTCCAGAAACGTAGCACGTGGACGCTATCATGTGACGAGTTACTGAAAACCTATCATGTATCTTAGCAACATATTTCTACTAAATGCATGGATGAAAGTAAGAAAAATAAATCCATAAATTTCTTAGTACATAACATATATCGTTGTATATGCACACGTGTTAATAACTGGAAGGTATATGCGTGTTTTTTCTTCTTTCCAAAAATAATCTTTGGCAAACGTTTATTCACGATATATAGGTCAGCATGCCCTTATTTATTCCGTTATTGAGAAACTAATTTCGTACTCCATTTAATCAAAATATCAAAAACTAGGTGTAAAGTAATTTTAATTCGTTTATCATCTTTGTTGCTACTAAGTAAACACTACGTAATAGTTTTATATGACATAATAATGTACAGTACATTTCATACGCGCTGAGTTATCTCGTACTAAGTTTTAAAATTTCTTGAAATTGTTATTAGTATTTTAACCTGAACGACTCATTATGTGCTTAAGAATTAAACACTCACATTAAAAACTCTTAGGGCTCAAGAGAGAGAGAGACTGCTATATCGCTAAGAAGAAAGAACACTGAAACCTGAAATTTTGCACCCTTACTTAGCGGACTCTAATAACACCACGATGTACACGTTCACTTATCCAAAAGCATCTTTTTATGAGACAAGCACGTGAGAAACACATGGTAAAAAAACAGTTCCTAATATAACAACTTCTAATGTATGGAAAAGCCAGTGCAGTCTGGTAACACTAGGCTCCAATAATGGATTTTGTGTAATGTTGTTTAGGAACAAAAGAATAACCTAATATCGTTGTTAGTCGATATACTGAAAGTATAAAATAAATTATATAAACTACAAATTGAAAAATATATAACTGTTGATCTCTTAATTTAGTCTCTCCCTTGACTAATGAGGTGTTTGTTTTTTTTCTTAAATTAAGAACCGCTGGTGATATAACAGAAAATAGCTTAATTCAGAATTGCTTAAGTAGTGGTTTATTATAACTCATACTGAATTAACGTACGCTAGACAGTATTCTGTCATGCTGAAGCAACACAAATTTATTGTATGCCCTGTTAGCTTATATCAAATCCAGGTGTTTGGAAACTTCGAAGATGCCTTCAAACAGAGAAAAACAGTCCTTTTGAAAATGATGTCATACGTATCGAAATACATCAATAGTGGTATTATTCCAAATGTTGTGTACTTGATGATCATCCATATAGTAGTATACTGATAAAAGTTATCCTAGTTATATTTCTCCACCTCAGAATTCCACTTCTAGGACATCCTTATGCAAATAACAATGAACAAGCACTACTGTAGAACAGATGCAAAAATAGGTGGATGTTGTGCACAAGAAGTGTCAGCAGTGCGATACAGGAAACACAAATCACATAAAGACAACAGGTTTATAAGGTAAAAAGAAAACAAAAACGATATCGACAATCATTCGTGTCGATTAAAAATCCACCATGTTCCTCTAATGTCTTATTCTTGGATTTAATCTCAATATACTCAAACTGTCAAGCCGTTCCAAAAGGTCATGAGACATCGACAGTTTCAAATATTTAATGTTTTTTGAAAAATATATATGCAACAAGTTTTCTGAGTATGAGTCAATAGTTTAATTTTTTAAATGTAAAATTGCATATAAAATCACTGAAAACAATACCACATAAACTAATTAGTTTTGAAGGTTATACTTTCGTCAAAACCACTTCAATTAAAATTTAAATCTGATAAACTTGTCTAACAATAATTTAAATTTCTAAATTATGTTCCTGCCATGCATAAAAATTATTTTTCCAATAAAAACATTTTGGTATTATTTAATTTAGATTTATTGCTTTGGGTCCTTAAGTTGAATAAGGGCGGTGTTGCAAATATACATGATAAAAAAGGTAAAAAATAAAAAGACGTAGATTTTGGTTGTCATTCCAAGAAACACCACCAGTTGTCTGAACTTTATGTTACACAAATTTAAATTTAAAAACTTGTTTATGCTTTACAGAAGTCATAATATTTAGCGGATATCTGCAACATCGTACGGTTTTCTTGGTGGTCTCTAAAGTAAAACCTAATGCCAGTCAAGCTTAAGAATTAATACCGTATGTAAAGAGGTATTTTAGAATCTTTGATAAGTTCAAAACCATCTTATTGTTTTTATCACTCCATAGAAAAATAAAGTTACTCACCATCCATTATAAGCAAAGAGTCCCGAGTAGAAGGAAAGTGCTATCTTTGTGATGTCCGATTCAGTTCCTTCAAATGAAAAGTGTTGTGTTTGTCCTAAAAGGAAATTATTTGAAATTACAGAAATATTATTAACGATACAAATTGTATGATTTCAGCTTTATAATGATGCTTACTGAATTAAGCAGGTCAGAATACAAAGCAATACGCTTTTTTATAAAACGCATTTTAACAAAGACACAAACTGAATAAATGGCATGGAGCAGTTAAATAAAAGACAAAAATAATTTTTCGATACTAAGGGTTATACAGATAAACAACAGATGACTGAATCTGAAGTGAGAAAATGTGACCATTCTAGCTTTATCGAGCATATTGAAAATAACAGTTAACAGATGTATAAAATATAAACACGTGTATGTTTTTCAGAAGGTATGAGATGACAAAAAAACAAGAATGGACCTTGAAATATTTTGTTTTCATAACAAACTAAGTAGTTGAGAGGCATAAACATGGATGTTACTGCAGCACTAACACGTGAGTGTTTCACCTCAAAGACTGATGGAACTTGTATAACACTTCAGTTGTCTATGTAGTTAGTATACAAGAAAAAAGAAATAATATTTATCAACTGAGCTAACAAACCCTATGTGTTTGCAAGTGATGGTATTTCTAATACGATCGATCACATTACTGATCAGTATTTTCGCAGGAAAAATACTTAAGAGTTATCTGGTAACATAACATATATCGAATAATTTGGATGAGACTTGAAATACACAGTTACTGCTTTAAAGGAATTTAGCTTAAAATCTGCCAGTCATAACTTGGAGTTCAAGAGCACGAGTCAAGTTTGTCACCAAATGATGGTTGGCAATAACTTATGTTTTCTTTTTTATCGTTGACTCCTTTAAAGCCAAATTAAATTCCCAAATATGTCTGCTTTATTCTGTGAAGAGCATTCTAAATACATTTTTATGTAAAGTTTCATCTAATTAGTCGAAAAACAAAGGAATGGCGGTCAAAAACAGAAAATCTTCAAAATATTTTGAGCTTTAGAATTTTAAACAGAAGAATAACATGAATTCACAACCTATTTGTTTCAGTCTACACGGATTTTTGCAATAGTAACGTTGTTAAAAAACTAATATAGATTAATCGAAATATAAAGAAATAAGCCATCAAAACCTTAATTTTGCTCATTTTTTCTCCTTTCACCAAAATAAAGGCAGATATCTTGATTATATCTGCTTTAGCTTGTGGGCGTTGTCACAAGATGTCTTTATGTCAATCTACTGATGAAAGTATAAGAAAACTTCAAGCCAAACCGTATTCTTGTCAGTCCTGGCTTCATTTTTTCTTAGCCTGGGGAAGGGGGAGATGAAACATGAGGCCAAGTTTAAAGTATACCTAAAATTATATGAATGGACGACAGAAGTTTGGAGCAACAATATTTCAGGGGGTTCTTGTCCTCCTCTATCGTAAGCCATGGTTTATGTAAAATGTGACCTTTGATCCTATAAAATCAGAAGAAGGATCCTAACTCAAAACACCAATAAACGACGCTATCAATTTTCAAGACGATCAGACTAGAAATATAGGAGTGGTGCAGACAGACTTGTAACTGTTGGATAACTGAAGAAAACTTAGGAAATACAGCGTCTTCTTCTCTAAGGCAAATGCTTAAATTTAGTGATTAATGAGTACACATTAAAACAGAAGAAATGAAACATCCACTCGATAGCTAAATATTTAAATATGGTGAACAATAATATTATTTTTTACTTAGTTTTGTCTGAACAAATTCTTACACATATAAAAGATATCAAATTTAATGTGAAGAAATAGTACCTATATCAATAATTATTTTAAACAAGTCATCAACGTGTATTATAAGTTAACAGCCACGTATACTACTGATGTTTTAAATTCATATTTTTGATAAAAATAAATTTTCTTATAAAAGTCTTGCATTTAATTGACTTCAGATTTTCCAGTTCCCAGTATTTCTTAAAGTATAATAATATATTATATACATATAATTTTCTAATTAGCAAAACATTTAGCTCTATATATTTAGCTCAAAAAACTTTTGCAAATATACTCTTCAAAGCAAGAAACGCAAAAGGGATATTTTTGTTATTTTAAAGAGAAATATATGTAATAACGTTACAAGCTCAGAGTATGTGATGTTACACGTGTTAAGGCACTGATTGTCAGACCAAAATGACAATAAAAGTTGTGCACTTTGAAAACGGAGGAAAACATCGGATTTTTCGCCAAAACGTATTCGTGTCCAATAAATTTGTTTGAGAGATCTGCATGTTCTGCAAGTGCAACATGTGCAAAATCCCTATAAAAGTGACGGGTTCTCGGTTTCCATAGCTCAGTGTCAAGCCACCGACACGCAATACAGTTACGCCAAGACTGAGAGAAGCACAACGCAACAACGTCATTGGTCGCTTGGAAGCAGGCGAATCTCGATCAGATGTTGCCAGAGCTGTGAATGTCCACCCAAGCACTATCACAAGGCTATGGAATCGTCATCAACAACATGGATCAACTCGTGACCGTCCACGATCTGGCAGACCTCGTGTGACCACGCCCGCACAAGATCGCTACATCCGGTTACGTCACCTTCGGGATAGGACTACCACTGCGACTTCTACTGCCTCAACCATATCAGAGCTGCTTAGGATTTCCGATCAGACCGTACGCAACCGTCTACGAGATGCAGGAATCCGACCTCGACATCCAGTCAGAGGCGTCATCCTCACCCAGCAACATCGTCAAGCACGGCTCAGTGGACTCGGGCACATCGGGTATGGCCTCATCGACGATGGAGGCATGTTTGGTTCAGCGATGAATCACGTTTTATGCTTCGTAGGCAGGATGGAAGGACCCGTGTTTACCGTTGCCAAGGTGAACGTTTTGCAGCAAACTGTGTGCAGGATGTTGACAGATATGGTGGTTGCAGCGTCATGATGTGGGCTGCCATCGCCTACAATGCCAGAACAGACCTTTTGCACATTCGAGGGAATCTTACGACTCAACGATACGTCGACAAGATTCTTAGGCCCCATGTGCAACCCATCATGGTGAACGCCAACGACGTTTTTTCAACATGACAACGCCCATCCTCACACAGCCCGACTCACCACTGTCTTCTTGAGACACCACAACATCAACGTTCTTCCCTGGCCCTCCAGATCACCAGATTTAAACCCCATTGAACATCTTTGGGACGAGTTGGACCGACGTCTGCGACGGCGACAACCTCAACCGCAGACTCTACCTCAGCTTGCAGCAGCTTTGCAGGCTGAGTGGACAACCATTCCACAGGATGTGATTCGTCATCTCATCGCTTCCATGGGCAGGAGATGCCAAGCAGTTATTGATGCTCACGGGGGGCATACTCGTTATTGAAGTTGAGTGATGTTAAACCTCACCTAGTGAGCGTGGACTTCGCCTTTGCAAACTTTGAATGTTCAGCAGTGAATGTGCAAAGTTTCACACATGTCATACAGAACTACCCGGGATAAACTTAACAATTTGTCTCATATTTTGCCTTTTGCGTTTCTTTTTTTGAAAAGTATATATTAATGGATTTTAAATGTTGATTCATATACACCTCCGAAAGATAAAAGTTCATGAATTTATCCATATATTGCACACTGTTATATAACATATTTTAGTAATTAGCATATTAATATTCTTTGTGATAACATGCAATTTATAAGTTAACTTCCTATCAAAATACCTAAAACAACAGACTCCTTTCTTAGCTTGACTGTTGCATTTAAATCATGGCAAACGGTTTAGTTAGTTGATATGTTTCTAGCGTAGAGATATGCAATCAGTTACCTATATTCTGTCCACAGAGGAATCGAACCCCAAATATTAATACTGTAAGTCCGGAAACTTACTGCTGACTCACTGGAGTATTATAAAAAAAAAAAGTGACAGTAAATGCTATTACACGCAATCTATTTCATTTTCTTGATGTTTGAAATTAATATTTACTTAACACTCAAAATTATTATAAACCATTTTATTATACTTTATAAAAGTTAATATTTCCTATGATTAACCTGAATATACTGTATTATTTGTGAAAGTTATGTTTCTGTCACTTTTTTTTAACTTCCATAAATCATATCAACCAGGTTGTAAGGCCCCAATATGACGAAACCATTTAGTTAGTTCATTTAAATGTCAAGAGACTGGTCTCTCTTCTCCACCAATGATAAGTGGGATAAAAAAAAATCACTGCGTCCAGTACTGAGCGGAAGTATATTTTTCATTCAGAATTACAAGACGAAACCATTTAGTTAGTTCATTTAAATGTCAAGAGACTGGTCTCTCTTCTCCACCAAAAACAGAAAAAAATCACAAACTTCACATGTTATAGAAAGAAGTTACACATTCAACAAGAGTTAAAATGTGCTGGATGTCGGTTAGCCATAACCTTAATATTCAGATTTTGGCTTTAGTCAATACATCTTGATAATAAATGGGGAAGCACTGTTCAGTGAACAACCGTGGAAGATAAGTGGTAGTTCTGTTGTTTCAAACTCTTGCTTAAAGTATTGCATTGTTTGCTTCCTGGTTATCACTTTAGATTATATTTTAACATGCCGAAAACCATTCCACCGTAACTGCCTTTTGGCGTGTAAAGTACTTAATGCAACCTGAAACATGAATTTAGACCAATCATGTGCCCTTTCTTACAGCTGAGAGAAATTTACCGTCAACTTCTCTTATGTCTGCTTTTGATAAATTTTGCGCAAAGCTGCTCGAGGGCTATCCACGCTAACTGTTTTCAATTTTCGAGTGACTTGAGGGGCAGCAACTGATCAACATCCCCCACTACTTGGGTTACTCTTTATCAACGATTGTATATGACATTACAACGACCCCAAGGCTGAATGGGCATGTCCGGTGACGGGATTAGATCCCGCGACACACGGATAATGAGTCAAGCGTTCTAACCATAATTTTCTATATCAAAAAGAAAACTGTCCCTGACATGGCACTCCGGATGCCAGATCTCCAGACTAAGAAAAACAACCGTCACTAACATCATTTTCTCTTCGTGCCGCCATTACCGCTGAAGAGAGCGTTACACACAGGTAATATATGGTAAGTGAAGAGAATATTGTTAATTATTTTCTAATGTTGTGCGCAATTTAGGCGTATCAAAGTAAATTATAATTCGTATCTCATGATAGCACCATAAAAGGTTGAGTTTGAAGTTTATATTCTACTATCTTGGTACTATAACTACTATATGTTCATTTAAACCTATTTACGAACAAATTTTAAACATTTTTACATTAAAAAAACAGGTTGGTTATGTAAACCGGACATTCGTCAGAATCTTGATCAGAACATGAAGACGTCATTAAAGTTAAAACTATTTTTACGTACCTTTACACTTTCCTTAATCGAAAAAAAAAAAAAAAAACCTGCAAAAGTAACATTGAGTCCATAATAGCCTTATAGTACATCATACTCAATGTTAATTGCATTATTAATATAACTGCATACAGCTAACTTTGTTTCTTGTTAGATGGTTAAGTAGATTTCTATCAACTGTAACACCACCTCTTACTGCTGCCCCTGGTGACTCAGTAGTGTGAGTTCTTATAACACAAAAATCGGGGTTAGATGCTCATAGTGAGCACCACCCATATAGTTCACCATATAGCTTTGCGCTTAACAACAAAGAAAGCTGTATATATTCCATATTAATAAATCGTGCGATAGCGAGTCGAAGGCCTTCTTCACTCCTACGAAAATTACCACTTCAAACCATCTTTCATAACTATCACTTATAAAATCTCACATTCACACACAGACACACATATTGTATTACATAGTGCCTTTCGAGAACGAGAAGAACGTCAAAAGTGCGCCAAAACAGCTACGGATTAACACACCACACGTGAAACGTGCAGAATGTTAAATAATAACATACTTCTGAAACAACCCTTTCATACATAATCAATGGTAACATGTCATGTCAAGCCCTACCGAAACAAGAAATCAACGACGTAAAGTTTTTACAAAGGTTAAAAGAAAAACCTTAAAATTCAATTATATTTTATTATAACCTTCCAAAAGTTTTTGGGTTTGTTCACAATGTAATCTTGTTTCTTTTTCGTTAAATTTCAAATATTTACTGACAAACATGTACATCTTCACCCACCCTCTAAACTGGACTCTTGAAGACATTGTTCTTATATCAACACCACGACACAGTATCCTCACTGCGCCAAAATGTTTCTCATGGTCTGAAATTCGAACATATATACAGAGAAGCTACTTTAAACCAGATATCATGGAGTATAGTATTACTTCCTTTATAAATTCCTAGATTTTCAATGGTCTCACACTACGTGGTAATGACACAAAGAATGTTGTATTTATTTTTAAATCATCCCCAGTTTTATTACGAAACAATCATGAAAAGTCTGCGTGTTTCTCAACATTATCCGGGTCTACGATATGCAGGCATATCGTATGCTTTCTACGTTGCCAGATAATGTTTACATTTTAATGTACGTCACTGTTTGGTCTTACGATATGACACCAGCCAAGAGAACTATCAACTTTCTCTAGTCTTTGTTAATCGGGAGACTGAATGAGCCACAAAGATCACATTCATTCAACATTAGGGGGAAACGCTGTAGTACGAAATACGTTATAGATGGAAACAACATTCCGCCCTAGCGACAAAGCATATTACAGTCTAAAGAAATGACGCCCTTTCTTAAGATGAAAACCACCCTCACTCACACGCGCACCGTGTAATTCTCTAGATATCTTTGTGCTTTTTCAGGTTCTTTTACCACTTCATAGTCTAAAAAATGGCAGAGCCAGACATGGTCTAATGGTAGAACTCACATAATGTCACTGAATATGCTCACCCTTTCATTCATCGGAGCGTTTCCATGTGATGATCTGTGTCACTATTCACTGGTAAAAATATAGCCTAAGAGTTGGCGATGGGTGACATTGACTAGTTACCTTCCCTCTAGAGTCTGTCATTTCAAAATTAGGAATGGCTAGTGAAAATACCCTTCAAGTAACTCTGCGCAAATTTCACCAAACAACAACAAAAAAAGGGCTATGGTATTTTCTGCAAAACAATGGGCATTTCATAAGGAGAAAGAGACAACCACTTGAGAACAGACAAGTTTAGAAGTCCTCTGGTAGACATCCTATTTTTACAAAGCTGCAAAGATCTCTGACAAACACTTGTTTGTAGTTACAGCTCAAGGAATGGCTGCTGCTATTTAAACTTCTCCTGGTTTGATTTTTGCTCTATCACAAACTTAATCCACATGTTATAACTTATTATATTATTTAAAGATAAGCAATTTAAAAAGGCGCTACACTCTAGTAGTGTATTCATTTGAAACATTAATAATGGAATGTACACTATCATAACAGTTCATACACTCTCTACTTTGTGTAAAGCTGTGTATGTACTTATCGAGAAGAGTTTCGAACGATCAAACCTTCTAACAGTGGGTTGGCCAAGGAGTGGCGGACAGCTTTCTTTTAAAGTAGAACTAGAAGTAAACCTATGAATATTATAAATTAAGAAACTATGATGATAACCAGAGATTGGATAATACTTTATAAGGTGGGTTTTACTTATTGTTGCCTAGTAACTGAATCCAGAAAATGTGGCTTTTGTTAAAGTATATACGATGAAAATCTTGGAAGAAGCAGACGAATCTTAGGAGTGTCGCCTACCCCTACTCACATCCTCTTGGATTTGTTACTATAAATAATCCATTCTGTCAGTCGAAGAATTAGTCTATTTCAGCTTTTTATGTTAGCGTTATCTAATGGCATATGTGCTATAAACGCAAAAATTAAGAATTATACATGCTCATCGTAACCTAAAATTTATTCTTATCTTAAATTATGTAAATATTTAAAATTCAAAATGACTTGTGTGTGTGCGTGCGTGTGAATAGTACATTTATTTTTCTTTGATTTATTTCAGTTTTGCCAAGAAACAAATTTACAAACACAAAATAGAAGACAAAAACAAGCTGGCGTCAATTTAGCGTTACTTTGCGCATGAAAAATATTACGAATTATTGACGGCGAGAAACCCATTTGAAATGAAAATGCAATTTAGAACAGCTGGTTCTAAATCTAGTTTTCATTTTTCTGCTTGTTTCTCCAACATAGAGTTGGCAGTTGTTGCATTGTAATTTATAAAGTATGCTAGTGTTGTGTTTGCCAGTGTAATTTTTACATAGTATAGACTTTCGTTTTGTATCTAGGTGTTTTCTATGGTTATGTTGTGTTTATTTGAAATGCAGTGCTCAAAAACGCGTGAAGATTTTTTTGTTCTTTGAAGCTAAGTAGGTAAACAAACATAAATAAACTCAAAATCAAAGAAGCCCTACTTATACAACAAAAACCAATATAAAGGAACACTTTTATAGTTGTACTAATTAATAACCTAACATATACTGCAGCTCCCCCTACGGTCCCGTACCCGTTCACACTCTCGTACCTGAGACATGTGCCCGGCAACGGTCAGTTGCAAACTCTATGTGCACCTGAAGATGACCTAAGAAGTTCGAAACGTTGTTCTCTACCTTATTTTTATAAGTTTTAATACCCATACTAGCCGTTCCGAGATACATAAGTATTACCAATTACTTGACAACAGAAGCACTCAAATCATTTCGCACAAGACAGGTTTGTGTAGTCTTAAGACACTCTTGAAGAAACGCAACAACTATTACATAACAAGCAACTCTAACAAATGCTGATTTTCAAACAAAAGTGGAAAGGTCGTCCCCTAGCGGTTAACATGCTCGGACTGGGAATGCGGAAGTTCACACTTTTCAAACATGCCCTCCGCACTGCAGGGTCGTGGGTGGGCTTTAAAACTGCACATTCCTAGTTATTAGTTCAAAATTAGAGACGACTATGCACAAAGTCATTTCTGTAGTTTGGAAGGAAAATCTGACAAAAAGACAAACCAAAAACTCAATGAAGTAAAAATTAAAAGCACTGAAACCGACTGTTTCAATACTACAAGCTTCCTGAACTGAACATTTATTATTTTAGTCAAAAAGCTGCTAAAATAATTTGTTAGGCGAGGATAATACACTGTTCTTCAATATTCTACGTTGTCACATTAACAAAATGCGATAGTTTCAGAAGACCTCTTTTTATATCATTATATCTTCTGAAAGAGTAACTCGAAGGCGATATGTAGATGTTTACTACTAAGGAATGGATTCAATTCCCGAGACCAGTGGTAGTGTTGTTTTATGTTTCATTAATTGGTATTTACTGGTATTTTAACAGGAGTTTCGTGATTTTCGAAAAGATGTTTCCCAACTAAATCGTTTGAATTTTAAAGAATTTAAGGTACATAAACTAATAAATTAAACAAGGTCCTGTTATCGGAGCTAGAGTTATGGTTATAGGAAAATTACATTGTTTTTACCTCTTTGGAAAACTTCTATTGTTTAGATAAATTAGAAAAGAAGTTCTGAATTTAACACAAAAATCAAGAAATATAAAGCATAAAAAGTATAAAACTTAAGTTAATGTTTATTCCTTACTGGTTTCGCATGTATAAACACTCTTCACTGTCAAACCAAAAATGAATAAATATATAAACGTACCTTAAACACATTGTGGGTAACTCTGAAGAAACCTTACGGTTATTCAAAGCGAATGTTTACCAAAGAGTAGCCTCTGATGCTGCGAAACCAGGTTAATAAAGAACATTCACAAAAAAAAAAAAAAAAGAAAGAGAGGACTGAAGTTTTTAACACATCTATTTAGAAGAAAAATCAATATTGTACCTCTCTGGTAACATTTTGATGGGAAAACCGGACTAAATAGTTTTCGGATACACAAGACTGTTTAGTTTAAGAGTTGATATTTAGTTTACTTATTGGTCTAATATTTAATCGTTATTTAGTTTTCATGAAAAGAGTGTTAATACTCCTATGAAAAGTGGGGCCTAATAAGAGCCTTTTCGTAGGAGTGTTAAGTATTATTTTAAAGGCAATGGTTATAACAAATTTCGATGCGTAACTCGGTAAGAGTTATACGTTTTGTGTGTGATTCAGTTGTAATTTGACGTCATATTATGCGAACTTTCTGCTCTTTCACGTAGCTTTAAGTAATTATTGGTACATCATAGCGTCCTGTAGTTTGTAACAAGTTCTAGGCTTCACTCAGCTGGGCGATTTAAATCAGAAACGTTAAGTTAGTGAAAGTACAGTTAGACTGCGTGATTCTTAGTTTAGTCGTAATGGGCAATATTGAAAGTGGGTTACACAGTGGTATTGTCAGAACAGAGATGAATACTTTGTCTTGTCAAAAATATTCTAAAATAACTTAACCCAACTGTGTAAAGTTTGACGTAAAGAAGACAATTATATGAAGTTCTGGATACAACTATGATAACACATGGGGTAACGTAAGTGAATCTGTGACAGACTGCGTAGTAAGAAACAGAATAGAGAAAAATAATTCACCTTGCCAACCAAGTTCTAAAGTAAATGATCTAGTCTGTGTGGAATTTTGACAAGAAAAGATAATTATTTAAAGCTTTAAATACAACTTCTATAATTAATAGCAAAACGAACTTTTGTGCATACGTTTTACTTGTCTAAATATATTATTTTAAACAAGTGGATTGTGAACTGTTCGTTTATTGTTCGAATTTAGAGCCAACAACTCGGACATCTACTGTAAAGAATTTGGCCCTATATACATAAAAACCCTGACAATGGCAGATGAGATTCAACTGAATCTAGCATAATTTATATATTTTGTATTATTCATGACTGAAATAAAATCATACTGTGTGTTCATTACAGTCTTGTTCAATAATGCTCATTGTCTGAGAGTGTACAGTACGGGAGCAAGTAAGGGCGTGTTGCTATGTCTTGAGTTTATTATTATTATTTACTAAACGTACTCATTCCCATTTGCGTTATTAAACATTATAAACCTGTGAGTTTAGATATGTATAGCAGTTTTCATCTGGATATAACGTTTGACAACCAATCAATCTTACTGCACGTTTACCATTTGCACACACGAACACAAAATACATGATGATTTAGTTCTTTTCCGAAAGACTATTTAGAATTAATAAACGTTTAGTAATTTGTTTGAGAGACCTTTGAAAAAGTAACATTTTAGAGCGCAGTTAAGGGTTATCATGACTCTTATTCTATAAACTGTGATACCAAAGAAATGACTGCATTTCAGTATCCTTTACAACCTAAATATCTTATTTTGCATTCAATGGAACATTAGTTAAGCACTAGTACATAGGTTTCGTTCAATTTATTTTGAAAAATCTTTTTTTTCGTTACATATTTCAAGCTGTCACGTTCAAGTTTATGTAAACGCTCGCATTCTTGGGAACCCGCTCAACCAAATTATTATTATTATTATGCAATGAAACAAATCGGTGGTGGCGGCGTTTTTTTCTTTTTTGGTTCAATATGATGCAGAATTTGACGTGTGTCCAGCCAATAAAACAACCAGAATGCAAAATAAGAAACTTAATTTGATCCAAACAAAGTTGTTTTTCTAATACATGTGAACGCGAGAATATGGTCCAGATGCTTAAATTCTGACAGGGCAACAAACTGAATAGACAGACAGACACAAGCCATACATGTGCACAATAAATACATACCCTGGATTTACTTTCACTTGCATAAGCAGGTGCGACCAACACCACCAGCTCAACACAATAAAACTTCAGTCCAACGTTCAATCACGTGACTCAACAGCACTGTGTACAGTACACAGAGAAGTTTCGGTAGAGTTAATGTACATAGTAAAAGTCAGTATGCTATGATCACGTAACCGTATTAATACTAAAATTCTTACTATACAGCCTATTTATAAAAAAGCAAGCAACGTTAATAAAAGAAAATTATTAAAGCATTTGTTTATAATTTTATTTCATCTTCCATCCGTGTTTTTATTTTCTTATATGCTAATGAATATTCCTCTTGAAACGTATCCAAAATAAAGAATTTGTGGTTCGCATAATAAGAAATATTTTTTCCCAATAATGTTTACTTCACACACACACACACACACACACACACACTCAAGTAATACTGTAGTGCACAACTACCCGTAAGTGAAAATGGAACAGATTGTAGCAGTTTTCGCCCTCCTTTCTATTTTGGCATATAGCTTCCCTAACTGAGAAAGGCGTGTACCTAATACAGAACGGTTATAATAAACATGGGGAGATAAAAAACTAGAAACAAACAAAAAACACTTCCCATATGACGGTATTTGAGACTTACACAAAACTGCACATATTCTCGTCAAACATGGTTCTCTTTAACCTACAGCCTTGATACCTTTAAAAGTAGAAACAATAATCGCCGATTGTAACAAATAGAACCATCTATTTCAATTAACGCCTGTTTTGGACTTTTTATACGTGACTATGAGATTCGGCTGATAAAAAAAAAAGTGTTTATAAAGTACAGGTACTTTCAGGTCTTTCTAGTGTACAGATACCAGCTGCATCATAATCCTTGGTTTTGACTTCCACCGACAGACCAGTAGGTGACTTGAAATTAACTACCTGCATTTTGTGTTAGGCACAGCTATTGCATGACCGTATATAATATCAAAAAATAAACACCAACAATAACTTTTATTCCCAGTCTAGGTATAAAATTACTAAAAACCCAATTCACTAAATCCTTCTGAAAATACTAATTACATATATAAATTCCACTAAATAAAACCTCTTAAACAGCTATGTCAAATATAATTCTGCTGTAATAATTTAGATCGTGGCTTATTTGGCCATAACAATAAGCTCTAAAACTCTTCTACAACATAAAGAATCTCGTTAAGCTATAAACATCTTACTGTTCTTAAATTCATGAGCAATGATACGAATCCTCACCGCTGTTGGCTATTAAGTAACACTATTTTAAAAAGTTGAACTTGTGAAAGCTTTAACTGCACTACCGCCTGACTACTAGAAAAGGAAAACTTAATTCTACTTATCGTTTTATAGTTTACCGTAAATAGAGTTAAAATACGCGGCTGGCTTTACATGCCATTATCTGGCCAGATAAGTTTAACAATGCTTTAACTAATGTTGTAACAAACAGTTTCAACATAAGCAAAACTCCTAGTACGGATAACCCATTGTATAGCTTTGTGCCTGATTACAAACTAACAAATCTCCTACAACACGATAAACACTGATGACGGTATACGTATACCCGTCTCCAACAAACAGAAGCTGCACGGTTGTTTGTTATTAGCGTGTGTTACATGCGGCTGCTTTTTGATGATTAAAACTCTGCAGAAGCACTGGCTGTAGTGTTATCAGCAGTGTTGTTTTAAGATTATTTTTAAATAGGTCGTTATTTAAAAACTAAAATACGAACTTTATTTTAAATATATACCTAAATATGTCACTGCAGAGTAGGATTTGAATGATAAACTTAGGGAGGTTATAGTTTGACAGGGTATGTGGATAGGTTAGTCTGTGAGGTAAATAGGAAGAAGATAATTAGATTATACTACCCAGGGGCATGGGTGGAGGATTTAACTGATAGATCAAGATATATAATAAAAGGAGCTAACAAAGATGCAGTTTTTGTTAGGCATGTAGGGGCTAATGATGTTGGAAAAGCTAGGTCAGAGGAGTTGACTGATAAGTAAGTACAAGCAGTTGATAACTGGATTAAAAAAAAAAAAAAGGCATAACTGTGTCGGGGACAGAGCCCAAAATTAATTGTAGGGATGAAATTATAAATAGGTCAGTAGGGCTAAATGCTATACTTAAGTTATTATGTAAGGATAACCAGATTGATTGTTTGAACTTGTGGGATTAGTTTAATGGAAGTTTTTTTTGGTTTTGGAATGAGTAGTTTACTTTGAAATAAGGTAAGTGTCAGCTTATTTGTAAGGTTATTAACTCAGCTGTAAGGAAACTTTTAAAATAAGACTAGACAGTGGTGAGGGCCAGGATATAGTAAGAACTAAAATGGGGAAAACGTTTAGCATAGTAATTTTAAGTGTAGGTTTAATTGTTACAATTGTCATGCTGAACGTATATGAAATAAATTAGATGACTTTGGAGTGGTACTATAAATGAAAGATTCCGATATAATGGAAATAAATGACGCGTGATGAAATTTATATTTTAGATGACAGAAATTTCTTTGACATACAGGGTTATAGGTTATTTACTAGAGACACAGTATTAAAGAAAGGGGATGAGTAGCTTTATATGTAAAATGTGAGTTACATCCTGTTGAAGTTGAGGATTTCAAAAGCTAGAGTAAGGAAATTGAATCTCTTTGGGTTTATATTACTATATATACTGGAATAAGACTTATTGTGGAATTTATTACACATGATATTAATGAAAAACTTTACAGTGAGATTAAGATTCCAGTTATTAATGAGACCCTAATTATGGATTTTATTTTCACATATAGATTGGGAAATATTAGAGTGAAACTATGAGGAAGAAAGGTTTTTGGAAACTGTTCAAGATGTTAAGATGTTTTCCTTTACAATTTGTTTAGGAACCTACAAGAAATAATGCTATTCTAAATTTACTATTAACTTTTAATATAGAAGTGATTGAGAGGGTGGAAATTGAGGAACAGCTGGGTGTAAGTGATCATTACTTTTAAGTTCACATTTTACTGCAAATTGAAATACGAAATAATATTTTGTTTACAAATTTTAAAAAAGCAAATTTTGAAGGGATGCAAGAATAATTATTTGTTGTAAATTAGATAGCTGACTTACTTGGAGACATGGATTAATTGTAAAATATTCTACACAAACATATTTCTTATTATAAATGAAAGAATGGTTGTAAGTAAAAAAACTGGATTGGCTCACAAAGGATATAAAGAATACAATTAAAGAAAAACATTACAAATTTTTAAAAAATTAAACCGACTTATGATGGGAAATTTAGAAGATTAAAAAAGTTGGTCAACAAGAAATTGGAACATCGGAAAGAATAAGAAATAAACAGTGTTGAGACCTTTCAATGATGAGAAAGGAAGGCTTGTATCTGATGATTATATGGTGGATGGGTTATGAAATTCTGTTTTTTTATTCAAGTTTTACTGATAAAAATTTAACCAATACCTCTCATTTTTGTCATGATAGATTGAAACAAGCACAAACAAGATGATTATGTTAATCCTGAGTTTGTTAAAAAAATATGGAAAGCTTAATGAATGATAAAACTTTTAACATTAAGTACTATAGACATGGAGTCAAAATCGGGATTTGTAGTTTGAGAAAATAACGTACACGCTATTTCCAGCCTAGTTTGTTCACTTATTTTAAGGGTCCCTAGTTGTAGGCTCGAAAATATAATTTCGACATTTTGATTCCACTTGTTTCTTTACTTTTTTGGTGATTTCTATAATCTTTTTTATAAAATTAACAACATTTACTAATTTTGTTCTCTGTATAGTTATCACCTTTGTATTTTCAGAATTATTTCAACTTTTGACTTAGCGAGCCCTAAAGTTACAGAGGACCATTGTTTGTGTTTCATCTTATCCCACTCTGTTTGATTTTGTGGTAATCATAAATAAAGATCACTTTTCGCTTTATCATTACGGGTATTTTTTGTTTTGTTTTTTTAATTACGTGTTCATTCTCTCTTCAACTTAAAGCTGGAAGTTCAGATTTGAGTCAGCATAGCATTTTGTGCCATTCTTCCTGTTACTATGGTTCCTGTTCTTAACTGCAAAGTAATTTTTGCACATACAAATAATACAGGAATCTACACCCACCCACACACACGTATTCACAACACATGTTACATGTGCTGTTACTAAAATAGGTTCGAGTGGGGAATTTTTATCGACGTTCCAACTTACTATAATATGGGTCTAGATTTTGAAATTTTCGAGTGCTTTGGAAATGCTATCTGTAAAGGTCGTAAGACTACATTATTTTTGATTGTGCATGGATGGCTATTATAAATAAGTAAGAAGAAAAGAAGCACCGATACATTTTAACGACACAATTTAAAGTGTGGTTATACAAATATACTGTTGAATGAGAAGTATATTGTAACGTCACTAACTATCCGTGTTTCACGATCTCAGAAGAAGAGTGAAGATAGGTCAGGATATTGTTAGAAACTTGATTGTTGCGCATGCGTCTATGTGGAGTACGCTCGGTTACTGAGCTAGATGGCAAGCGTTGTTTACGTCAGGCATATTTTTAATACTGATTGAGTAACTTTTGTTAAATGTAAAGAGGTCACGCCGTACATATTGTGAAATCGGTAAAATAATATTTGATCAATGTGAACGGAAAATAGCTTACATAAAAAATGAGCAACAACGTTCTAATATCATTCGAAATTGTAACCGCTGTTTCTATATATCAAACAGTCTTCTATAGTGGTTTTAGGTATATACTTTATTCTATGTTAAATTAAGGGCCCACAAAAATGATTAGTCCCTGGGCACAGACAACCTTAAATCTGCCACATTTATTATTCTTCCATCCAACAGTTCCTCATGAGCACAAGCCAAAGGTTAAAATTTGTCACTAGATCTGAGCTTGAACAAACTTGTATTTTTACATATTTGCAACACAACAGTTTACAAAATGAATAGACATAATTTGTATCTTAAGACAAGTCATGGTGACGTTTGTTGTTGATATGAAAGGAAATGAACTCTAACACTATTAGGCAAGTGAAACAAGCATTTTAGTTACCATCATATTAAAGTTTAACACGCTTGATACATAAAGAGATGAAAATAAATATTGATTTTCTGTAAAAGCTGTGATGATCGGACAGGTCTTTTGTAGTTACACGTACTTGTTATTTTGTTTTCCGTGATGAAAGTTGTCTAATGTCATAATTACATTAAAACATTTTTTTACCAGCATAATATAGCGAATAATATTATACTGAAGCCTTGCTAATATGGTAAACCTTTGTACTGGCTTTCAGTACTTGTTAAATAACAAATATCTACAAATTAAACATTAGGTAACATTTCAAATCATTTTCTAATCTATCCGATATGATACAATAGACTGACAGTGTTGTCTTCCAAGTCTTTCGCTTTTCCTATGATCTCTTTTGATCAGCATCAACCAAATTTGGTAAGTGTTCATCAACTTTCTTCTGTTATACCATCAGTATTAATGCTAGTGGTAAAACAAATAGGCATGGTGATGTTACTAGTAGTGATATCGTGGTCTTAAGATCAGACCTACTTCATTATCAAACATAGGTCTAAATGGAATTTCAGTTAAAATTAATTAGTCAGACAAACATTTACGCTTGTCTCCCCTTTTTACAGTATAATGAGCCAGTTTTTATTACAACAATATTTTCTGAGATAACTGATAAAAACTCAAGGTAAAGGGCATGGCAAACTACAGCAGATGCTGTTTCTTGCCAACTATTCGTGAAAGTGTCCAATAGCGACATCAAATACTAATGCTGTTTGTAAAAACGACAAATTCATAGAAACTATCTCACTCGGTTGCAGGACCACTAACCAACGATATATTCTGATGATCTTCAGCCGATCAACTTCCCGCATCCTGAAGTCTGAACTCAAAATCTGATGCTGATCAATAGCTCTGGTAATCCAAGGCTGTGGTCTCTCTTTCCGAGTCTGCATCAAGATTGTGGATGCAACCTTCCGCAACATTAGCAATTGTGTCCAGTATAGGACTTCTCTTAGACCTTGACCTTGAAAATGCCATGTTAATTCAGACAAGGTTCAAAACTTACATAGTGCAAGAATTAATAAAGGCACATAAAATTATTGTTAAAAAGAAACAGAACTCAAAATTAATAAAAGCTTTTGGTTATGACACTAATTTAACCTTGCTACCTCTTACACTGCGGGTATTCTCAGGGGCAATGATTACCTTACAGATATTAATAGTAAATGAGGTAACAAGAGGAAAAGCAGGAAATGATAGTAAGAACTAAATCTGAATTTCAAACAGAACGAGTTGAAGAATATAAACACAGAGTGTAAAAACAAAGTGAAAAGTATTATTTTATTTAAAATCGACAAAATCAAGAAGGCGATAAACAGTTCAAATTACATCAAGAGACTAGATAAATTCACAAGTATAATGAGAGAACAATAGTATCACAACGAATGCACTACCAACATCACTATTGGTCATCTCATAAGTAAAAAAAAAAAAAAAAAAAAAAAGAAAGAGAAAAACAATTTTCTACGCATTTCTAAATATTGGCATACTTTATTTCAGTACAGAACCTACACAGCAGTGACACCTTCCATGTTCGGAAACACTGAAGTGGAGCAAATTGTGACAACAACGCAACTATTACACGAGGAAATTACATTCCAGAACTGATTTATGTACACGTTCATTATGCACAAATACTTAAATTCGTAGAAAGTTTTTTTTACTGAATTGTTCACCTATGTAATATATTATACTCTATATATGTACAAACAGCTGGTTTGGGTTGAGAAAATTTTTATGTAGAGGAGCGAACAACGTTTCGACCTTCTTCGTTCCTCTACATAAAAACTTTCTCAACCCAAACCAGCCGTTTTTACATATATATTTTTCTCTACAGGTGGGTTTTCTCGTCATCACTGATTATCTCATACTCTTCTTTCTTTAATTTTACTTTTATTAGCAGTACTGTAAGAATGTTTATTGCCTAAACTTTTATTATAGAGGTAGTTTTGTAGTACTAGTTTAGTATATCGACTTAGAATTAACTTAAAACTCTTAAGCTAGCCAAACTTTACAATATGTTATTTACAATGGATTTTAAACGTTATCTTAACGCATATTCAATGGCTATACTCATTACAGAGTTGATATTTAGTTTTCATATAAGTAGTTTGATTTCATAGGAATTGAACATTAATTAAAATCAAAGGAAAATAAACGAATAGTTTATAATACTAAAAAAAAAAAAGGTTAAATACATAAAAAATAGGTAAACTAACATTTCAACAAGTATATTGTAAGTAAATTCTGCTAAAAGTTGCAAAGCTTTGTTAACAATCACTAGCATGTGACGTCGAGTTTCTGAAAAGGGAAATGGATATATAATACACGTTGACAAAAACTGAACATGAGTAAATTTTTAACAGTTATTTCTACAAAATTAACGTTCTTAAACCAGCACAACTGCAACTGATTTACAATTAAATCTTAAAGTTATTACATAAGCATCAAATTTCGGAAGTTAAGGCATTTCTTTACAATTGTTTGATACCCGATTAAGAAAAAAACCGACAAAACTACACAAACATCTTAAATTTCAAGCAACCGAACTCGCTTCATCGCGCCTTTCCACCCCTATAGTTGTATAATAAACTAGCTACAAGAACGAAGGTCTGGCTAACTTCTACATAGTTGAAAACAAATGATTTTTGGCTCAACAGACACTTACAATTACACTATAACGCCAATAATTTACCCTACGAAACTAAGCCTAACCTAAGTTGTTAAACATTCAATTTTTAATTTTTATTTATCTCAAAAGACGCTTAGTCGAAGTAATAATTTCAAAGCGTGGTTACATATTTTTATAGAGTTATGAATAATTTGTTTTCAAGTATCATATTAAGAAAATCACCTTCTGATTATGATTACGACGTACAAAGACGCTAAACTGCGTCTTAAACATACGACATATACACAAGTTATGCCATATTAAATAAAACTATCAACGCATTAAAAAGCAAGCAAGCTGAATAAACATTTTCTGTTGAAGCATTTAACTAAAGAGTTACTACCTGTTTCTAAAAATTAATCTGGTCTACTTTTTATGTTTGTTTTTAATAAATTTATGAAACACCAAAGGTTTGATAATAGATAATATTTATAATAGATAATATTGATAATAGATAGCCTATGTTTTAAGTATGGTGATGGTCGTTACTCCGAATAAGTTTTTTTCTCAACAGTTAAACTGTTAAATTAATTGTTTCCTTAAATTTGTAAAATTTTATGATAAAATCAGAACAAGATAGACCTAAACTACTGTAATTTTATGATAAAATCAGAACAAGTTACAATCTAAACAACTGTAATTTCTCGTGAATTGAAAAATAATATTTATCAACATTTCCCCGATATTATTTTATTGTACTCATGAATAGTGTAGCTACATGTCCGGCATATTTACGTATAAGGATTGTATATGGGATTTAACTATTCTGGGGGAATGGATAAATAACATTATTATTCCAGAGCACTATGAGAAAAAAATGTTATAACCCCGACCAATTAAAGACGCTGATTGCTTCCAGTTAGTGAAATTATTTTGTCACTGAGCCAATGCATTGAGTTGTACCAAAAATGTAACCTTTAATTTGCGGTTACATTCATCTATTATGGGCTCACGGATGTGTTTGTTCATTCAATTCTGACTTTTATTTAATTCTCGGTCCCTCAGAATATTGGAAGGTCCCCGTAGATACCGCAATGTACATCGCTAGACATGTGAAAATACAATAGTTCCTATAACTTAAGATTTGTATGCTTAAATAAAATAACGAGATAATTCCACGTAAATACTAACCTGCTTATTATTTACAAGTTTTCGACCTCGCTACAGCGGGTAACATACACACACACACACACACACACAATGTAATGCTACACAAGAGATGTCTACTATTATCTGTTCCTAATTTTGAACTGACAGAGGGAAAGCAACTAGTAAACAGAGCCAATTACCAACTACAGAACTAGTCTGTCCAACTAATGGAATTTCACTGTCACTCTTATTGTATTCCCATGGGCTTTTAACTAAAAAGGTTTTTTTTGTCCTTTTCTTTAAGTGACAATGTTAACAGGTTCAGAGTTTGGGCATGCTATCTACATAATCAAGCCCAGTTAATTTTTAAATAAAAAAAATGTTGAAGTTTAGGTGGTAGCCACAAAAAGAAAAGAAAACGTGTATAAATTTGCATGATTATTATTATTTGTAATTTCATATTATTCTGTTTATATTAAAAATAAAATCACAATTACAAAAATAAAAAGGCAATTACGATTGTTAACATTTGCTGCTAGAAGATTAGCTGCCTATCCAAAAATAGACTAATTATATAATGGTCAATAAAGAATTTCTTTCTATCTGGTTAGACTCACACGTATCTATAAACCGATTTACAGTAATCACATATGAAGTAAGTACAAAGGCGGAGCATCCTTCGTCTATGTGAAACTAAGCTTCTACAGAATTTTCATTAATTTGCAAAGTAAACTGGAGCTCATACAAAAGTAGTGACAACTTGAATCTCACAGTTTTCACGAAATATTTTATTTATTTGAATGTATTCTCCAACGACAACTTTTTACTCGCAAACGACCAGAATATTTAGTTCGTCAAATTCACCTTCACAGATATATTATAGAATATAGGGCGATTAAAAAGTCAAAACAAAACAGTCTAGAACGAACCATTTTAATATAGTGATTAAGTATTGTGCTCACATGCAGATTCCACTGGTTTCTGGACATTAAAATTAGGGTAGCATATAATGGCAAACAGCCATTACAGTACCATTAGTAACAGAAGTTAAAAATAACATCATGGGACTGAAACAACGGATCCACTGATGGCGTTGTACTGCACCCTGGACACACCACAGGACTAACAAGATGTAAGCCCTCAATTGATGTTGTTGTCAACGTGTTGATGAAAAGTTCTTAGGTTTGGCCGTTATGGTCCCTTGACCTCATACGTGTTGATTACTGACGATGCCATAATCTAGTAACTGCACGTATGTATTCCTAACAGTTTCTATAGTATTGCAGTGACATACTGCAGTATCCAATATCACTGTTGGAATGGTGAAAGAAACTGAAAATGATGGTTTGTTTGTAATTAAGCACAAAGCTACACAATGGGCTATTTGTGCCTTATAAACTACGAGTACCGAAACCCGGTTTCTAGCGGTATGAATCCGCAGATATACGAAAATGATAGTGGCAACATCGTTTATTTGAAATAGTGACGTCATTTAATGACATTTGCAAAAACAAATGAAATGCATTTCCATTATCACTTACACAGTTACACAAAATCTTTCCCTCACGTGTTAAAGATTCACCTTACGGTTGATTGATTGTTGATTGATTGATTTAGTGTTTTATGGCACAAAGCAGCGAGGCTATCTGCGCCAGACATTCGGTAAAAATGTAAAAAAATAAATAAATGTAGTAACAGACATAAATGGAACTGAAGGTAAAACAAAAAGGTATAAAACCAATGTTGACACCTAGTCTACAATGTTAAGATAAAAGGTAGAGTATAAGAAGTTGTAAGGTATTTACTCTAGCAAAAAGGTAATGATCATAACCCGCCAGGAAGATTAACAGGTAAGTTCAAGAACCACCGTCAATCACCTGAAGTTGGCCTTCCAGTCCTGGTTCTGGGTTATGTGTCATAGCAGCTATTATCAAAATGTAAAAGAAAGTAAAGTTTTAAAGACACTCCGCAAAATCGTAATAATGAGTAGCCAAATGTCCAGTAAAAGGATAAAGTCAAGTAAATAGAGTAAAATTTGTAGAAGTAATTGAAGATAAAAGCAAGACGGCAATTAAGACAGAAAATGGCGTAAAAACCAATGTTGACATCCAGTCAACAAAGTTGTAAAGAACTACCTGTAGCAGAATGGTAATGATCGTAACCCGCCAGGAAGACTAACAAGTAAGTATAAAACCACCGTCAGTCACCTGAAGTTGGTCTTTCCAGTCCTGGTTCGGGTTATGAGTCAATATGGCCAGTACTAAAAAGTTAATTAGTAAAAGTGTGAAATGATATGCAGTAAAAGTATAATAACAACTCGCCAGGATGACTAACGAGTAGTTCAAACGGATAGTTCACCTTACGGATCGCTACAAACATCCATTATTACTTTATAACTAACCAACAATTTCCCATACAATTATGAAAACTAACGATGTTTACCCTAGACAATGTATATCTAATAACATTACGATGATTCTCTGACAGATTTTTTAAATCTTAGCTCCACAACTTGTATATCACTTACCAAATCCTAGCAGCACAATACCGGTAAGAATTATAGTAGCTAAGGCTAAAAGTTTCCCATAGGTGAAAATATCTTGAACCCGAGTTGACCACTTCACGTCCCAGCAGTTCACAAACGTTAGAAGGCCTACAAATAAAAACAATTATTATGAGTGTCTTGAGGAAAAATTATATATAATGTTTACTCACCGGAATACAAGATATCGCTATACAAAAATATGCAAAATAATAATACTTAATGATTAATTATTCGTAAATAGTGATATTTCGTATTGTATAGTTTTTCTTACTGCACAGTGGCGTCTTCTGGCATCGGCAGTGGGCGCGGACGAGAAGAGATTAATGAAAGAAACACCTAAGGGCGATAAACTAAGAAGCTTTATGGACAATTTTTTTTTTTTTGTAGAACGTTTTCGTAAATCTGCGTTTTTAATAAATTCAAAATTCCAAGTTAAATTTAATCGTTTGGTCCACTGACAAGGTTTATCTTCGCAATCGAAAAAATTAACGATTTCTACTATCTTATCAATGATTACAACAGTGAAAACAAACTGAAACTTTGTTAAATTACTTTATCAAAAAAAAAAAAGTCAACAAAACTTATATGAAGTCAAATTTGAAATCTCAACATTTCAGTTACAAGTGTTTGGAGTTAATTTGAGGGGGAGATCATACAGAATTTTCAAATTTAAATTGCCATCATTTTGTCCTTGTAAAAAATCGAGTTACTGGTCTGGAAAAACTTGCCAAAAATCAAATTTCAGAGGGCTCAATAAAATGCAATTACATATTTTGCAAGAATGCACAATTTAACCAATTTATTCCACTAGTACTTAAAAAAGTACAGAACACAGGGAAAGCAAGAGAATTTATTTACTTATTAACTATGCTGACAATGAATGCAATCTGAACAGAATCAATATGCACATAATACAGTATAACACTGGATACATTTCGTGAAATATCAAACCACATTGACACACCCGTTAATTTTTATTTACAAGGCAATAAATTCATCTGATTTTCTCTTAATAATAACATGAGTAAATCATAAATGTGTTCCGTAATACTCAACATTATCTACAACACAAAAATGTGTGTTCCTAAACCGTTACATAGTAGAACTTGCTGTCGGCTGCCGTTTAATAGAGAAAAAGGTCTTTATACTGAAAAATAAACTATGTAAATTCACATGAAAATATTTTATGATGGCTTAACGATAACAAACTCTTTATGCGTTTTGCAAAGAACTCTTGCCAGTGGTAATTTTAGAATTCATATATTCCCTTACTCTTTGTGGTACCTTACCACAAATTGAGAGAGCCTACGAGTTAAAAAAAAAAAAAATTATGCTTTAACCCTATTCCTAAAAACGGGGATTACCAGTTTTAAGAGCACATTTTCGCACATAAATGCCCAAGAATCACTACGTACAAAGTACATACAGTAGGGATGTTTTTTTAAACACAACTTTCTATTATGCAGTTTTTTTTATCTGTGAAGCTCATTTTTTTACACTGAGGTATCATACGGACTCTACAAATTATCTAAATGCTCAGAGCTGTATTTTAACATGAAATTCTGAAACTAGGTGAAAATGTTAAAATATAAATACAGCTTCAGTGAATAGCTTATACCGAATCTTAACACAGAAACATGGCATAAGCAAATGCGTTAATAAGCTATAATAGTTTCTCTAAATACTATAAGAATCTTCCTTCCGAAGATTGTTACGACCTGCTTTTACACGTTGTTGTTTACTTGGTGATTAGCTGAAAAGACAGCATGACTAAACCGTTTTTGTTTTTTCTTGGTGGGATCTTCTGGATTTAGTTGTCTAGTAATTAAAACATTGGATTCGTATGGAATATAACGAATACTCGTTTTATTTTCCAGCTGTTTAAGTTATGTAAGTTGTGTACACGTGGCTTTTGGCGATTTTCTAAACAGAGATCCTTCCCGATTATGTTGCGTACTGTGCCTTGGGCAACTGGAACTTTCGCCATTCAACTGTGTTCGTGGAATCCAAATTGTACAAGACGCTCCACTTTGCAAAACCACGGTTAAGGTAGAACTTGTTGCAAGTCTCTTTCTGGACGTTCTTGGGGCCCCAAGTTGATCCATATTCCTTTGTTTTCCAATGTTTTTAAGTATAATGATATTTACGTCTTAGATAGCGAAATCCCCAATCTTAACACATATTTATTATCTGATGGATGTGTTTTGCATCGGAAAGAGATGTTACATACCTTTCCCAAAATGCCTAACAACGTCAAACTGTATAGTTACGGATATGTCGTTCCACTGCCATTTTATATTGGCTATAGTTGTTACGCGATATGTCGCTTTGCGTATTCAAAATCGGTTCAGATAGCGTACTAACCCTTTTATATAAATACCAGTTTTATTAGTTTTTAGCGTAAAGTAAAATAAATCTCAAACCGTCATTAAGAAATAGTTCTATACTGTTGTTAGGAACAGTGTAAAAAGCAGGAAGCAAACACTTGTATTGAAACAAACATTTATTTATAACCAAACAAACATTTCGTTTTTAATTAGAAACTGTAAGAAGCACCCATCCAGCTGTATCCTAACAGATTTATTATTCTTCATCAGTATATCTGCTGTCAAGCAAAAGGATACATAATTGGCTATAAGTACTCTGCCCACCGCGGACATCGAAACCCACTTTTTAGTGTTATAATATCTGAGGGGTGCTTAATACACAGTCGAAATAAACACATTTAAATATTTATTTTCTTTATTACTCTCAAAGATTAAAATTGCCCTTTGTCTTTGGAATTATTTTAGCAGTCTTGGTCTGATCAAATGGTATAATAATATATATATAAAAGAAATTATAACTTTAGTAATCCATATAAAAAGTCCCTACAATTATTATTATTCCACAGAAACATACAAATTTAATATGAAAATCTAATTCATATTGTTTGTCAAAAAGCATTTGGCACGAAATATGCCCTCACAACAGCTATTTATTTACATCAGTCAAAAGGATCTGACATCCAGAGTACAAAATTAATTACATATCAATAAGCTAAAATTTTGTACTTGAAAACAAAAAATCTCAGAACCGTTCTGCAAGTCGCTATGCAACGGCTAAAAAAACACGACAAATAAGTTATATTTTGTTTAACGTTGTATGTAATGTTTTTATTTTTCAACCCACTATAATTTAAATTTTAAGTGTGTGAACTGAAACTATAGTACAGTGGTTTCCGAACTTTTTTCACTGAAGTACCCCTAACTCACCTTAATTTGCGCGACACCCCTAGCAACTTATAGCAGCATACAGTTTGGAAACCACTGCTATGGTAGATATCCTGAGCTAATAACGATTTTCTCATCACTGAAAGGAAAAAAAAAGTCCTTGCTACAAGTATAAGCATGTTGGAACTTTCCGAGATTTATTCAAAACATTGTGTATAAACATGAACAAATTTGTATAGCAACATATTTTATCATACAGATACTAACAAACACGATTTTATCATCTTAAAACATCTAAACAGTGGTAAAAAATTATTGTATACTGAAAGCGTAGATAGTCCGACAGTTGTCACAGTTTTTCAGCTTTTTTTACGAGTTCTTACAGAACTGTCGAACTGCACAATCTTCTACAATACCCGACGCTGACAACATCACTCTCTACCTATTTACGTAAGGGGTTTGATCCCTCTCTAAATTATTTCAGAAGTCATATATTTTGTGGGGGGGGGGATAGTGCATTTCTACTTGTGCAATATACACAAATTTGTCGATTTCTGTGTTTTGGATATTAAAACAAAAATCTGTACGAACAACTAACATTGTGCTAGAAACCAATATAACGTTTCTACTTATTTTATTGTAAATGAAATTCCTATTTGTTACACTGGATATGTAATTCATGTCTGCTCCCATCAACTAATTGGGCAAAGATTCTTGGTAAAAACAAGCCTAGTTCTTTTCTTGCTAATATACACAGTAGCGGTTGACAGGAAGTCAAAGTTTGTGTGTGTGTGTGTGCGCGCGCGTAATATATGTATATACAACACTGCAACGCTTGTAAAGTACACTTTCATAAATAGCTATTATTTGCAAAACAACAAACGAAACAATATTATGGAATATATTAATCTCAACTGTTTTCCCTGAAAAACAAAATCTTTAATGTAATAATTAATATCTGCAAATTTATCTCGTGAACTTGTATAAACTTGTAATAATAGTAATGATATATAAATTACTTGTTCTCGTTTAGTGGTTCCCATTTTATGTTACAATTCTTAATTCCAAGGAACAATACCTTAAATTTGATATTTTAATGTAAAATAATTAAGTATTTCACTATTACCTTAATAAGTTTAAAGATCTAAAAAATCTGAAACATTAATTCTACACACAAAAAATGATCACATGATTATACTAACATTGAGAAGCCAACATACTCTGCAAAAGAGCATTCACTCACTACAAAGTTGTGTTCAAGCATACCGTTAGTTACTTATTTATTAGCCACAGTTGAGTATCATTAACAAAACTAAATTGTTGGCAGTATCTTTACGATACATATTTATACAATAAAATCACTCAGAAACACCAAAACATAAAAATGTAATCTATCTGTAGAATTATATAAAACTTAATAGTTCCAGAACATATTTTATACTGCACATATCAACATAATAAGACTGACTCAATTGCATTTTATAATGCACTTAGGATATTTCCAATACAGTATCTGTATATTCACATATAACTGTATGCGATATACACTTCATACCAAAATCGTAAGGCCAATAAACATAAAACATGCATTTTGCATTATTAGACTCAACCACTTATTTGAGTAGAGCTTCGAAAGATGATAATAAAAAAAGGGAAAATAAAAATTAAAAAAATTTTAGCATTTAATAAGGAAAATATGAACAATATTAAATTAGCCTAAATACTAGCTGGTCAAAAGTTTAAGACCATACCAAAAAGAAGTCCTAAACAGGGTAGAAAATGCCCAACAAGAGGTCTCTGTAGTGAGTTGCACGGCCGTCATTGCGAATAACTGCAAACATTCGCTTTGGCATGGTTGATATAAGAGTTTGCAGAAGGCTGGCTGGAATGTTATTCCAAGTGGTGAAGATGGTTTCACGAAGATCATGCACTGTTTGAAATTGACGTCCATTTCTATAGACTTCGCTTACCATCCACCCCCAAACATTTTCAACTGGGATCAGTTTGGACAAACACGCTGGATTGTCCAAACGAATCACGTTATTCGTCATGAAAAAGTTCTTTGTCCTGCTGACATTGTGGATTGCAGCATTGTCCTGCTGAAAGATCCAGTCATTTCCATACAAGCGAGGGCCTTCAGTCAATAAGGATGCTATCTCCAACATGTCTCCAGTGGGATATCCTTATCGTGCCAGTAACGTTGGAAGCCATCTGGACCATCCAGGTTAATTTTTTCTCATCAGAGAAGAAAACCTTCTTCCACTTTTCTACGTTCCATGTTTGGTGCTTCTCAGCAAAGTTTAACCGAGCTGTTTCATGGTGTGGAAGGAGGTGTGGCCTTTGAAGATGTTTACGGTTTTTAAAGCCTTTCTCTCGTAGATGCTGTCTTATTGTTCTTGAGATGCATTCTGTGTCCGTAAGGGCCTTAATGTGGTTCGACGATCGGCTGGTGTCTTGCCGGAGAACCTCGAATCCTCCTACTCAACGTCGGCGAAATTTGACCGACAAACTTGAACTTCTCGTTCTGTATCCCTCAGGGTTTTAAGAAATTTGCAACAGCAGTTTTACTACGCCAAATCTCACCAGGGATGGCACGTTGAGAGAGACCTTGCTTTTGCAGCTCGACAATTCTGCCACTTGTTGCCATGTTTTTACCCAATGTAACACAGGCGATGTCAGTGGGAGATCTTGACAACGCTAATGCTTGAAAACAAATGACTAAATTTCGTTACGTATTCACCGATTAACGATTCGTTTCAGTATGGTCTTAAACTTTTGACCAGCTGGTATTCAGGCTAATTTCACAGTGTTCACATTTTCCCTATTAAATGCTAATTTTTTTCCTCCTTTTCTTATTTTCATCTTTCGAAGCTCTACTCAAATAAGTGGTTGAGTCTAAGAACGTAAAATGTATATTTTTTCTTTATGTTCATTGGGCTTAAGATTTTGGCCAGCAGTCTATATGATTATCCATGTACAAACTGGAGAAACTAAGTTGTTATAATGTGGGATATGGAATATCAGGTGTTTTTTTATGACAACCTGGACATTTCGTTTTTCAATAAACAATTTTTTCACTTCACAACAAAACACATTTAATAAGAAAACTAAATTAAACTACTAAAAACCGAGGGTGATGCTTTGAACCGAAATTAGGGATGTTTTTTTTTCAAATATGTGTATGTTAAGAAATATTTATCCTAAAATGATAAAATAATACACAAGGTGTTCTTTTCTTACATAACAAGAAAATACTCAATAGCATCGGCACTTGAAATTATTTTAGATAGAATTAGGGTAAACTGATCAACAATACTTTTCTTTTTACTTCTTTTTTCATTAGATATATTCTTAGGCGCCAGCAATACCACGCGCGGGGCGTGTGTATACCCGATTCGATTTTCTTACTCATCAAGACTACCTTCAAATTAAAATTGTCTTAGGTAGGATTACAGTAAATTAATTTATGAGAAAGGATTTGCTCTCCTGAGTCCAAAAACTATGATTAGACGTCAAATTCGTTAATAGATGACGGAGCTACGAGAGAAAAGTTTTTACTTAAACAAAAAACCAAAAGACATTCTATGAGCCACTAAGCCGCGGCAAAAAAATTAGTGCTAAATTTCTGTAGTATAACGATACAAATTTTCTCATGAAGTGCAGTAAATCTTAATGTCAGAGCTGCGAAACAGGAGTTTAACAAAAATATGTGGAAAAGTTATGCTATAACATACAGCTATAGAATTTGTAAAATAGAAGTTTTTACAATTTTAAAAAATTGTATTCGTGAAATAAACTGAGCTCAGTTATCTTATCGTACTACTTTTTCAGTAAAACAACGCCATATATTCAATACCCAAAATAAACATTAATTATCGTTCATAACGGTATTTTATTCAAAAAGGTTTTCGTAACTAAGTGTACATTACTTAAATTGTTTTATCTTTTTTTGTAATAAAAAGGTTTATTTTGTAAAAACAAGCGTCATTACAATATGATTATTGTCTGAAATAACAAACTTAAAAGTGGTATGATTACGATAAGCCAGTGGTGTGCTAAGTAAATGCTCTTTAAGGGATAAGATGAAAAGGCAAATATTTGACTGATATGAAAATACTAAAAAATGGAAGAGATATGAAAGATCTTAAGTTACGATTGAAACAAGTTTCGGTGTGGAATTGGGTTTAATGTAATAATATCAAGCTCGATACTTTTTCACTTCAAGCAGAAAGTTTCATTTATATCTACTAATATATATAAACACTGAAACAAAAACATGGCAAATAAAAGTTACGGCATACTAGTCATTGTATTTGTTTTATATCTACATTTATTAGAAAGAAACTTTTCGGGTTTTAATTTCTTTGTTAATTATATCCCTTGACATATTTGGGTTTCTGTTGCTGTTAAAATATGAAACAGCACAAGAAAAAATAGTAGTAAAACACAACAGTCATATTTAATAACGTATCTCAAAGCAACAGTGTAACAACACTAATGAGAGCACCAGCAAGACGAGCCAATTTTATTTTTTAAACATGCACTTAAATCCCACGGCATGAAATATAAAGGAACTAGAAAAGAACACACAAAGAGACAATGTATACATAAAAATATACACATTTCCATAAAATTAAATATCTGTGGAATAATCTAAAACAGTTTTTATATCTTTGTAAAAAATGAGGGACAAGAATTGCCACTTCCATCACGTAACCCTAACCTCACATTTCATAACTAAATGAAAGAAAGAAATTTTACAAATTCAAGCTTTTCCAACAAAGAGGCAGGAAAGCGCAACCACACGTCAGTAAATTCCTTTGTGACCTAATCAAAATTAAGATATTTCATGAAACGAATTCATGGTGTATTCATGGAATAATTATTGGTGAAAATCAATCATATTAACAACTTTTAATGTACAGTAAAAACAGTGCGTTTTAGTAACATTATGTTCCAACTGGTTTTCGCGTGAAATTGCTTAGCAACAAAACTATAACGTAATATTGCTATTAGTCTATGTATTAAAAGTTTAAAAGGAAACTATGAACTATAAAATTGCAAAAAATGTCGATTTCTTAATTTAGTCTCTGTTAATTAAGAGGTTTGTTTTATTTTAAATGTTGGTGATACAACGGAGAATAGTTTAATTCAGAAACGATTGAAGTTTAAAATGAATCGATATTTTTACTTTCATAATAACTTTTACGCACTTAGTTCTAGACTAGGTGTATGTCGACTTTTATGGCTCTTCCCACACATACATATACACACACACACACACACACACACACGAGATTTTACCATCAGCTCTAAACTGAAGTTCACAGCTGGTTAGACGTTATTTAAATATGTAAAAAATATTTCATATCTATGAGACAAGTTTCAATTAGTTGCATGATAGTAAATCAAATCACTCATTTCATTAAATAAATATTAACACCTTTACAATTTCATAACGTTGTTTTGGTAACAAATTTACTCTTATACATTTATTTTAACATCTACGTTTCGGTTTTATGCGTGTGGAGTGTTTTGCGCAATTCCCTCCTATTCTCCAAATTTGTAGATTATTGAGAGTAAGAATCAACAAAATTTGTTTTTTCGGTTTTTCGAAAGCACTACAGTATTTGAATATTGTTGAATGTTCTAGAAACTCGCCAACGCGCGAAGAGACATTATTATTACACTATATAACAATATTTTTATTTTTTTTCTTGTTCCTGGGCAGAAAGTGTTATTTCCATATTGCGTATGCCTAAAGTAAATGGAAAAGACCTTTTTTTTTTCTTCAAACTTTGCTTTTGTGACCTGGGTAATGAATTTTTCAAATTTACCCATTTTCCAGAACATTCCAAGTAGATTCAGTGCTGAGTAGCTAATAGAAAATTTTCTCAAACTTACAGGAATTTTCAAGAACTTTCTAGAATGTTGTAGAACTTATGAGAATTTAAGAACTTTCCATAATAATATATATGCAAGGGCTCACAACTTCAGTTTAGTTCTAGCTGCCTAAGTGAACACATAGACCTATCTGACTTTATCAGAGATGGCATCAAGAAGCTGCAAGCATTCTCCAGACGCATCCAGAAGCCTCAAAGCTGTGCTGCTCCATAACGGGAATAAGTATCCGTCTCTTCCCGTGGCTCATTCAGTGTACCTCAAAGAGGAATACAACAGTGTCAAGACCTTGCTAGAAGCCTTGAAGTATGATGAGTATGGCTGGGAGGTTATCGGATATTTCAAAGTGATGACATTCCTGAGGGGTCTCCAAGGAGGCTTTATCAGGTTTCCCTGCTATCTTTTCCTTTGAGGCAGCAGGGACGCTGCAGCGCACTACAACAGGAAGCACTGGCCACAATGGACCAAGTTCTCTGTGGGTAGGCACGATGTCAAGTGTGAGCCACTAGTGGACCTCCAGAAGGTGTTGTTCCCACCACTGTACATAAAATTGGGTCTTATTAAACAGTTTGTCACAGCTCTTGACAAGGTGTCTGCAGCCTTCAAGTACCTTCGAGACTTCTTTCCTAAGCTATTTGAGGCAAAGGTCAAAGCTGGTGTCTTCGTTGGACCACAAATAAAGAAGATCCTGGAGTGCACAAATTCCCCAAAAAGCTCAGTAGGAAGGAAAAAAAGCTTGGGGCAGTTTTGTCGCAGTGTTTTGGGGCTTCTTGGGCAATCACAAGGCCGAAAATTATGTGGAACTGGTTGAGGCTCTGGTGAAGAACTACGGCAAAATGGGCTGCAGGATGTCCCTGAAAGTTCATATACTTGACGTTCATCTTGATAAATTCAAGGAGAACATGGGTGCATACTCAGAGGAGCAAGGCGAGCGCTTCCACCAAGATATACTGAACTTTGAACGCCGCTACCAAGGAGTGTATAACGAAAACATGATGGGAGACTATATTTGGGGGCTGGTACGTGAAAGTGATTTACATTACAGTCGCAAATCTCGAAAAACTACTCACTTCTAAACATTTTTGTCCATTTTTATGTTACTTTAGTATAGATACATGTAAATCTTGATTCATATGTTGTTTTATTAAGACCTTATAGAAATGAAAGTGTGCAAATTTGCCCGTTTTTACCTAGAAAGTAAGGTAATTTCTAAATTTCATTATCCAGGTCACAAATGAAAAGTTTGTAGGGAATAATGTCCATTTTCTGTACCTTTACAACATAAGCAATTAAGAACTAACATATACTATCCAGGAACAAAATCTGTGTTACATAGTGCTATTATTAGTCAGCTTCAGTCAGTGTGTTGTAGGCCTCGGAAGCTATAATTGTGATTAGCGCCTATTAATCGGAAAACTACAGAATCTGACCACTAATGTTTATAGATTTTGAGCATCACAAACCGTGCAACTTCAGTAAATTCCCTTTGGGCGTCATTATTTCAACATGGACATTGAACATCTGCAAGGTGTGAGAATATCAAGTCAAAATTAGTTTGTTAGTCGCGGAGATGGATCTTCGACAACGTATTCCATTATAGACCGAATGTAAGGCCCAGCATTATTTTCAAGTTTGTAAAACTGTTGTATATAACTCATTGTTTGCAATAACTTTTATTATTGTGTTGTTTGTATATTAAAATACCTTTGTGTTAAGAATTATACAAACCATTTTATACCTTGTTGGTAAATATAATAAATATGATATATATTAATATTTAATTAATTCTAAATTCAAATTTCCGGTTATTTGAAATAGTAATACGTAACGTACATAACATAATAAATAGGACAGTGGTCCGAAATAAATTATAATACATAACATTTTATTAACTTCGCTTTTTATATTACCATTCAGCAGCGTACTATTACTGTAGTATTGAGGTCAAATCAACCACACTGTTGCATACTTTGGCGTATCATTAAACAAATACAGTTGTAAACTGAAGAAAACGTGTATCTTCTTACAACTCTTATACCCACAGTAACTGATTGTTGTCATTCTACGTATATGACATGTTCGTCTCCACAAGCTGGTATGCGACATAGTTATGTACGTAACAGTACTGATACGAGGTTAAATACTGTACTGATATATTCAAATTATTACATACTTTAGTAATACCCGAGGTTATTCCAAATGCACATTATGGTCTACATTTTAAATGAAACTACTACCCAAACTTTAAACAATCTAATCAAAAACACCTTAAGTGATAAAGTGGAAGCGGCCAAAAAAATCAATGCGTATGCAACTTAAAGAAATTAAATCAAAATTGCCGCCAAATTACTAGCTATACTTGTAGCACTGATTAGAATTTTGCTGGAAATATCCCCTCAAGGTATTTTTTATTATATCTCCTAATTTTTTTGTCAACACAAACCAACAAATCACAGCAAGAAAGAATGTGATCCACACCAGCTTTAGGATGGCAACCCTATTACATGGAACAAATCTTTAATTTACAGAATCACCCAGATTCTTTGGAATATATTGTGGCAATTTCCTCTCTAAAACAGTGTTAACAACTTCCTTTATAGTAACGCCACGCAATTTAAATTAACAGTTTCTTTTAACCATCCCCATGCAATCGGTACAGTCGTATCAAGCACCGTTATTTTTGCTAATTGTGTAAGCTAATGTTACTGAACGTCCTTTCACCTGGAAGTTTTGTTGCTCTAAATCATTCGTCTTTAATCCGAATGACAAAAAAAAACAAAAACAACAACTTAAAAATGGTCCACTTTTACTTTCAGATAAATGTGTAGTAAAAATGTCTGATAGCTCACGTGGCTTTTTGCGTAGACGTGCGGAAATATTTTCATCAAATTTGGACGGTTTTTGTGAATAACTTTGTACCTGTGACTTACATTTAGACCAAATGTGACCTATAACTGTAGGTCGAAAAAATCTGTCAGTGAATCAAATTTCAAAAAACAAAATCCATTAAACATGTTTTTCTACGAAATGTTTCCGTACTTTCGATGCTAAGACAAAAAAAAAAAGAAAAGAAAAAAAGAAAAACTGAATATTTTATATCCCAGGTATTTCTTAATGTAGTGTCTTGAAAATTGGTATGTGAAGTAAAAGTCCAGTACAGTACGTCCACTGAAAAACACATTCAGAGACATAGGAGGTGGAAAAGTCACTAAAATTTAACTTACAGTATGTGTGTGTGCGCGTGTGTCCTGAAACAAGTTGGCCGCACGACACAGTACGCGTGTCTTGAAACTCTTGGGGAGAGGTCAAAATAACATTTTCATCGTTACTTCTAACAACAGTTAGATCATGCATACCCCATCTTTTAGTTAAGCATTAAAGATTATTTCGGAAGTTCTGCACCTAGTTTTGACAAAAATATTTACAAGCTGATAAAACAACATGTAACTTATTAAATGTCCTTCAATAAATCGTTTTGTCATACTAATCATAAATAAAACCAACAAAAATATTATTTTTCTAAAGCTTACACAAACATTTCAAACATTAAACATACAGTATAGCTAGCTTATGATTAGATGGAAATTAATGACTATGGGATATAGCGTACAATTTAAAGCAGTAGAACTGGGAAAAAAAAAACACACCTCAAGGTGTACAAGATTTGGTAAAATTCAAACACGAAGCATATTTTTATATCTAAGTTTATAAGTTGTCATAATATTATTCTAGGTGAATTTAAATTGTCATAATTTTACCAATTTCCTTGTTCGCCTTTTGTGCGTGCGTACTTATAAATGTCAGTGTTTAATGAGGAGACTACTGAAACATATAACTACTTCAAAAATATAACAACAATTTAACAGTAGAGATTGTAGTTATAGTAATTACATAGTTTCAGCCCGTAGTATAGTCATCATCCCGCCAGTCTTTTTGAATTTAACTCTTACCCGATGATAACTTGGTGTTATGGGTCGAAATTAGTAATTACTTAAACCAAAACTCGCCTACTGCAGTGTTATTTCTGTGTTTCTAAATATCAGTTTCGAAACACACTGAAGTTCAAACTATGAGAAGACACTGTAGTAAGTTCCTGTTGACTCTCGAAACAGGATTTTTTTTTGTAGTCTTGATGAAATAACGTTTAACATAAAAGTACACTCTACACCAAACAGTTTCTACTCCGTGAATCTCTACTTTTCTGTTTTGTGAATGATCTAGCAACCACATTTACAGAGTCACAAACGGTAATCACTTTTACGATAATTTTCTTACTACAGCTTGTGTGGTCGCGATATAATTTAGTTTCCTGTTTCCTTGTAAATAAAAAAATTGTTTGTGCACTGGTTAACTAAGAGTTTTTGTTTCACTAAATTCAACCCCTGAACCTCTTACAATGTTTCAAGATGCTATCTTAATGTTTTCCAGCAAAAATGTAGGACACATGTTAACGAACGATTTTAGCATATGATTTTTTCTAACGATGAGTCGATCTTTTATTATCATTCCAGTAAAGTTTAAAGTTCGTATAAAGTGACCAACAATTCTCACAACTCATGGATTAAAATATGATACTCAATGGAACTTGGAAGTAATAGATATAGGAATAACAGGGAGGGTGGGTAGTAGTATTACCAATATGAGAATCTAGTTTCCGAGCTCCAAGCGATCTACACCGACCAGAGCTGTGTGTGTGTGTGTGTGTGTGTGTACCTACTTGTGTTAGGACGAGATAAATAAACGATTTGAAAGATGTTTCGGTTCAACGTTTTATACACAGTACATTCACCCCCTAAAGGTATATTTTAAACACGGTATAAAATATATAAAAAAGGTAGTTATATGAGCTAAAATTTTTACTTGCAAATAAAAAACTATATACAAACTTAGTCTTTCTAAGTCGTCATGGCGCGGCTAAAAGGAAAATAAAAAAAAGGACAACAAAGACCATTCGGTACGCTAGTTACCACGTTTTAGGTCGATAAGGACATGGTAAGTTTCTGTTACATTTTGGACCGATTCCTCCCTCCTGAATTAATTTAAGAACTGTCAAACGTTACTGATAGTATTCTAACACAAAATACTGATTTAACTCCTTTGCCTTCTTATAGTATTCCCCTTGAATATAATGCAATAACCATTCAGTTTGTATGTTTTGAATTTCGCAAATGGTTACACGAGGTCTATCTGCGCTAAGTCCATTTGGTTAAAACAAAAACACAGTCTGTTTTCACTGAACAAAGTATTTACACACACACAATTTCAATTTCTTACTGGTACACTATTAGTGTCCCCCCCTCTATCCTCACGTTTTATACAAACAAACATCACTAATTTATACAGACCTAGGCTTCAAGATTAATATAGACTAACAGCCACTAACAGAAACAAGTTAAACTATTTAAACATCATTTCAAAGCAATTTTTGGGTTGGGTTGGGCTAGCCGAAAGTCGCCAATCGACTGATGTAGTTATCGTGGCGATAACTAATTATATATCTGATTGAAAAAGATCTTCAGTGCAAATATTTCAATACAATAACACAAAAATATAAAAGCCAGTGTGATTTACATGTAATTCCTCAAAGTTGTCATAAAACCACAAATGCATTTATTCAAGTAGAATAGTTCGATTACTATCTGCCAATTACAATTTTAGTAATGTGGATGTAGGGAGTGTGTGTGTGTGTGTGTGTGTGTGTGTTTATCATGAAAGTAAAAACATCGATTCAATTTTAAAATGTTTCTGAATCAAGCTATTTTCTATATCTTTAACCAGCGATGACTTAAAATATGAAATACATACATATTTTTCCAGTTTCGTTGTCTATAAATTTCATTATATACTTTTAGTACATACACTGACAACAATGTTAAATCATATTTTTGTTGAAATGTAGTATTACCAAAACGCACTGGTTTTTCTATATATTACAATTTGTTAACCTAACTGATTTTTACACATAATTGTCCCATGAACACACAATGAGTGAATTTTATGAGTAATCTTATTTTTGATTGGCTCACAAAGGAATTTAACGACGTTTGGCTGCACTTTCCTACTTCTTCGTTGTTCAAGCTTGAGTTTGCAAAATGTATTTATTTTAGTTAACTATGAAATATGAAGTTAAGGTGCACTATGGGGTGGGGGTGGTAGTAATTGCCTCGTCACTTTTAGAGACTACACTAGTACATTTTCTACTTGTCATGTAATTTTATTTGCAAGTCGTAGTTTCAGAAAAAAAAAAAAACATTACGTTTCGTAGAAAATATTTATAAAAAATTACTACATCGTAATACTTTTAAAATAGAAAACAATAAATATGATAACACAAACGTTTAATGTTTCAACAACTTTTAACGCATCCTCTAACATAAACGTACAATTACCCCTACATATTGATATAAAAATGTTAAAAGGTTTTAAGTTATAATATCAAAATCTCATTCTTACCTTGAAAATGTTAATTTTATACCTTGTATTCATTCACCTAACGAAATAAGTAAAAATTAATGACGACCTTTTGCCATTACTTTGTCATAAGGATAGAAGTATTGCTTTGTACGACTTTCACAAAACATTGATATTTCTGTACGAATTTATTAATAATAAACAACGTTTAAAACGCTTTTAACAGAGATACGATACAAAAATATTACACTATTATGATTAAGTCTCTATTTTTATATTTTTTGTTCGAAGACTTTAATCAAACACGCGATTACGTTAAACGCATAATATTAACATTAAAAAAAAAAGTATTTTAACAGAGAAGCAATGGCCGTTTCACCTGGTTTAGACTACAAAAGTTTCATGCTTCGCTAGTTTTGATATAATACCCCTCCACTGTTAATTGCACTACCACTACGTCATAACGAGTAACTCGTCTGGTTCAGTTAAGTTTCAAACTTCCAAAGTATAAAATATCACGTGGCAAACAATCCCAGTTTTACACACAAGCCTACCTAGCGGTCTCTTAAATTATGTTTATTTTGTGTTATCATATCAACATGTTATATATACGCAGTGAAATTATTATAACTTAAAGAGAAACTATACCTAAACCTTAAATTTCAATTTACTTAATTTAGTAGACAAGAGCTAGAGCTTGCTGAGCCAGAAACGAATGCTTATTCACGTTCCATATGTTTGTTCAAGAGCTTTAATTGGCTTTAAACGGTGCTTTAAATTTCATTCACAATAAAACATACATACATAAAACACTATTGTATAATACAAACTCACAAATGCAGAGACAGGCTAGAAATCGGACAGCTTCATCTGGAGGTTCACAATCTGGATACATCGGGCGTAGAACATAGAAAGAAAACGTAAGAGCCACAATAGCTTGAGAACATGGCCTAACGATCATACATTCCACCCACAAGCGAAGAAATGCGACAAATGGGCCGAATGATTCCATAATGTAGGCATAATCAGCTCCAGTTTTTGTTATCATGCATCCCAATTCTGCATAACAATAGGCTCCAATCAAAGAAAAAATTCCACACACAACCCACACTACAATTGACATGCCTACGCTCCCCGTTCCTAAAAGAACACCTTTTGGCGAAACAAAAATACCAGATCCGATAATACTTCCGACAATCACGGTTATCCCATTGACTAAAGTCATTTTAGGCTTTAAACATATTACATCATCATCATCCTTATCATCTTTAGGTTTTTTATTGTCTCTAGTCCCTCCTTCAGTATCGTTTTTGTTCTCTCTTTGAGAAACCTCCGCGTATTTAGCTGCGTCACACATATTGAATGTTGATAACAGACAGAGAGGCGAATAAAGGATGAAATATTTGAGAAAAGTACTGACAGTGCTCAGACTTTGAAGCAAGTTAGGCTCCAAGTAACACACACAGATAGTATTTTAGCCCTTGTGTACGGTTCCAGTCGCCGGTTATTTTTGCTGGATATTGATTTCTTCTTCAACTCTTTGTTAGGCTTAATTATCTAGAAAACATTTAACAAACATATGCTCCACTTCACAGTAGCAAACGTAACATGCCGTTCAACGTTACCTACCTAGCCGAAACCTACAACCAACAAGCTTACTACAACACAACACATTTACTCGTAGTATAAACCGGCTACTAGCGCCAACATCCAATGCGCATGTACAGCTTTGGCACTGGTACTATTGGTTTATTTAATTTTAGCGGCCTCATTGATCGTTTTAAGGCAAGTCTGTCGAGTGAGTTGAGAAAAATGATGCAATACAATGGACTATTACATGGTCATGCTATTTCGAAAATAAGTATGACAACATAAAATAAGTTCTATATGATTGGTTTGAGATCAGATCAACAAAAACAATATAGTAATGAGTTATATTTTTAATATTAATAACTGTCGATTTGTGATGATTATAAATAGTGCTTGCAGTGAAATTGTTATAGCTAAACGGTGTAATCAAATAAAATCGCTTCAAGACGCAACGGTGAAATAGAAACTTTTTTATCTAGTGAGTTTGGATTAAAAACTCATATTGTTGTAAATAGAGGTATTGAACCCCGGAAGTTTCGTACTTGCATTCACTAAACCCTTCGTAATTGGAAAAATAAAATATGATTTTTTTCAAATTCAAAACATAAGTAGATATTTTGTTAGTGCACGAAATGAACCATGCATCAGTTGCACACAATATCACTGTGTTCAAAGAACAAAATCAACAAAACATAAATTTCACACAAAAACAAAAACGTAACTCAATGAATATTTACTGCAAATCAATGTGACTTTTGCTGTTGCCTTTCAGAGACAAGTTTAGAAATGCGGGGCTTCACCTTGGCACGTGCCACTCTCATATCATTTTCGCAACAAAGGCTGTTCCTTTTCTTCGTTTTTATGTCTACCATCCTCGAAAAGGACTGCTCGCAAAGATACGTTGTAACAAACGGTGTGAGTATCTCAAGGGCTTTCTTAGCAATAAGAGGGTACGCTATGATTTGGTGACACCAAAACGTTGAGAGCGTTGTTGTTTTGAAAAGTTGCTGTTAAACCTGGCTCTGCTGAAGTTCAATGATTTCGTCGAGGTATTCTTTATTGACATCTGCTGTCGCAACACTAAACGTGAACGGCTGTCTCACCCATGCTGGATATTACTCTCTGGTAGGGAAGTATCCGTCGAGAATCTTTGCGAGCTCATCTAAGTGCATGGCAATTGCTTGCTTCAGTTTCCCGGGGATAGAAATGTCTCCGATTTCAGACACATCTTCGATCTTACTTACACAGTCGTCCAGCAGGGGAAAGTTTGCGAAGTTATCATTCTCTGTTTGTCGTTTACATAACGGTAGCTTTTTTTGAAAAGCCTTCAGGTTTTCTTCCGTTTCGATGATGTTGACTCCACTGCCCTGCATCTGTTGATTGAGAGCATTGAAGATATCGGCCATGTACGCCAAAATGAGAATGAACTCAGATTTTTTGAAGCAATCTGCATGACAATGTTGGTGCTCTCGCAAAAACAAGGCTAATTCCACACGCATGGCAAAAACACGATTCAACACCTTTCGTTAGAATGGTACAGAAGTACCTCGAATTCAGAGCCCATTACATTACACAGCTCTTTGAAGATGCGGTGCTTCAGGGCACTATTACGTACAAAGTTCACACATTCCACTTCAATTTTTAACACTTCTGCCAGTTTTGAAGACAAGGTTTTTGTTGCCAACGCATGCCTGTGCAGAACACAGTGCGTTACAATGATATGTGGTGCATCGGCTTTCACCAGCGCACTAAAACCAGAGTTTCGTCCCAGCATGACTGGAGCTCCATCCGAACAAACTGCAGAAACCATATCCCACGAAAGATCGTTGTCTGTGAAGAAGTCATCCACAAGTTTCTTCACGTCGGCTGCCTTAGTTGTTGTTGTTGTAAGAGGCTTACAAAATAAAAAAAATCTTCTTTTATCTCGTCGTTCTTCACATAACGCACGAATACAAAAGCTGGCTTAGATTGGGAACGTCTGTGGTCTCGTCGAGTTGGAGGCTGAATTTTGCTGGGCTTGAAATCAGATCTGCAACTACTTGAGCCAAGACATCTTGGCATCAAGACATCGCTCATGTCCTCTATTCTGCTGCTGATGGTGTCATTTGTTGGAGGAATTTGGGATAACTTATTTTCAGCAGCTTTTCCCAGCATGATATTCGCCATCCTTAACGCAGATGGTTTTACGAGTGCTTCATCAATGGTGTGTGGTTTGCCCTGCTTTGCGATCAAGTACGCAACTTCATACGATGCTGTGAGGATAGATTTGTGGATGGGTACAAAGCCGAGAACAGGCAAAGTAGCCTTTTCATCGAACCTGGCTCTCTTTACCTTGAATTCAGCAAGCGTCGTGTTCTTGTATTTCCCATCTCCATGCAGCTTTAGCGAGAGTTCACTTAGTTTTGCCGGTGCTAGACTAGAATTGTTCAACTTCGCATTACAAATCATGCATTGAGAACACCGACTTCCAACATGTTCCATTATACACGTGAATCCATATAGTACGTATTCGTCCGACCACTTTCTGTTTTTGCTCGACATAGTTAGTATGAAGGGATTGAAAGATTAGAAAAAAAATCACAAATGACGCACAATTACTACAGTCATAAGTCGACTGCTAGGCGCACGAAGTTCCCTGCAGCACAGATATTAAGGCCAAGTGATGTGACGTGTCAGCCGCAGCCAATGATGGCCAAGTGGAGCATGACGTCACGAATCATACGAGTGGGGTGAACGGAACGGACACACACACAGTGTGTGTGGCTTGACCTCCGCCAAACCCTGAAACTGACTCACCGAACCCCTGGGGTTCGATTGAACCCAGGTTAAGAACCATTGAAACAGACTGAAGTCTACTTACAGTCTTACAACTATCGTAAATCGACAGTCACTGCTATTAAATATACAACTTGTCATTATGTTATCCTTGTTTTGAGATCAGAAAAAATTGACAAAGTCAAATGAATTAAATAATAATATGAAACTTCTTATTTAATTTATTTTATTTTATCAAATTTACAATATTTATTTTATAAAGGAATGTGTTTTCTCTTTTTTTAATTTCGCGCAAAACTACAAGAGGGCTATCTGCGCTAGCCGTCTCTAATTTTGCAGTGTCGCGGGATGGAATCCCCGTCGCACCAAACATGCTTACTCTTTCAACCGTGGAAGCGTTATAATGTGACGGTCAATCCCACTATTCGTTGGTAAAAGAGTAGCCCAAGAATTGGAGGTGGGTGGTGATGACTAGATGCCTTCCATCTAGTCTTACACTTCTAAATTAGAGACGGCTAGCGCAAATAGCCCTCGTGTAGCTTTGCGCGAAATTCAAAACAAACCAAATCCTTCACAAAAATTCTAACTTGTTTTATTAGGTGTTAATTAACTTGTCCATTTCAAGAACATACATATATATATACATATATACGCATATATATGTGTGTTTATTCCATTTATCAACTGCAGATATGATTTTTTTAAAAGAAAGATACAATTGCAAATATGCATGTGCATATAAATGTAAATTTAAACAAATTTTTTTAATTAAAAAGGGAAAGCATTTGTTAGTTAAGATGTTGATATTCGTCAAATTTCGTTTGAATAGATTCTGTGTGTGTTTTATTATAACACAGCCGTATTGGGCTATCTGCTGAATGCACCGAGGGGAATCGAACCCCTGTTTTTAGCGTTGCAAATCCGTAGACTTACCACTGTACTAGAGGGGACAAATAGATTCTGACATTTACATCTTCCAGGAACCTTATTTTCATTCCAGACCGTTGTAGGGATTTCCCGCAACGTTTACAAATGGGCCAGAGACGCCCAGAAGGCTAAAGGGCTTTTTTTCGGGGAGATTGAACAAAGGAAAATACTTTAACGAAACAAAAACACACTAACGATTTCATTAAAATGTTTGGTAAAAGTCAAATTTTTGACTGATCTGAAAATACTAAAAAATGGAAGAGATATAAAAGATCTTAAGTTACGATTGAAACAAGTTTCGGTGTGGAATTGGGTTTAATGTAATAATATCAAGCTCGATACTTTTTCACTTCAAGCAAAAAGTTTCATTTATATCTACTAATATATATAAACACTGAAAAAAAAAACATGGCAAATAAAAGTTACGGCATACGAGTCATTGTATTTGTTTTATATCTACATTTATTAGAAAGAAACTTTTCGGGTTTTAATTTCTTTGTTAATTATATCCCTTGACATATTTGGGTTTCTGTTGCTGTTAAAATATGAAACAGCACAAGAAAAAAATAGTAGTAAAACACAACAGTCATATTTAATAACGTATCTCAAAGCAACAGTGTAACAACATTAATGAAAGCACCAGCAAGACGAGCCAATTTTATTTTTTAAACATGCACTTAAATCCCACGGCATGAAATATAAAGGAACTAGAAAAGAACACACAAAGAGACAATGTATACATAAAAATATACACATTTCCATAAAATTAAATATCTGTGGAATTATCTAAAACAGTTTTTATATCTTTGTAAAAAATGAGGGACAAGAATTGCCACTTCCATCACGTAACCCTAACCTCACATTTCATAACTAAATGAAAGAAAGAAATTTTACAAATTCAAGCTTTTCCAACAAAGAGGCAGGAAAGCGCAACCACACGTCAGTAAATTCCTTTGTGACCCAATCAAAATTAAGATATTTCATGAAACGAATTCATGGTGTATTCATGGAATAATTATTGGTGAAAATCAATCATATTAACAACTTTTAATGTACAGTAAAAACAGTGCGTTTTAGTAACATTATGTCCCAACAGTGGTTTTCGCGTGAAGTTGCTTAGCAACAAAACTATAACGTAATATTGTTATTGGTCTATGTATTAAAGTTTGAAAGGAAACTACGAACTATAAAATTGCAAAAAATGTCGATTTCTTTATCTAGTCTCTGTTAATTAAGAGGTTTGTTTTATTTTAAATGTTGGTGATACAACGGAGAATAGTTTAATTCAGAAACGATTGAAGTTTAAAATGAATCGATATTTTTACTTTCATAATAACTTTTACGCACTTAGTTCTAGACTAGGTGTATGTCGACTTTTATGGCTCTTCCCACACATACATACACACACACACACGAGATTTTACCATCAGCTCTAAACTGAAGTTCACAGCTGGTTAGACGTTATTTAAATATCTAAAAATATTTCATATCTATGAGACAAGTTTCAATTAGTTGCATGATAGTAAATCAAATCACTCATTTCATTAAATAAATATTAACACCATTATAATTTCATAACGTTGTCTTAGTAACAAATTTACTCTTATACATTTATTTTAACATCTACGTTTCGGTTTTATGCGTGTGGAGTGTTTTGCGCCATTCCCTCCTATTCTCTAAATTTGTAGATTATTGAGAGTAAGAATCAACAAAATTTGTTTTACGAAAGCACTACAGTATTTGAATATTGTTGAATGTTCTAGAAACTCGCCAACGCGCGAAGAGACATTATTATTACACTATATAACAATATTTTTTTTTCTTGTTCCTGGGCAGAAAGTGTTATTTCCATATTGCGTATGCCTAAAGTAAATGGAAAAGACCTTTTTTTTTTTCTTCAAACTTTGCTTTTGTGACCTGGGTAATGAATTTTTCAAATTTACCCATTTGCCAGAACATTCCAAGTAGATTCAGTGCTGAGTAGCTAATAGAAAATTTTCTCAAACTTACAGGAATTTTCAAGAGCTTTCTAGAATGTTGTAGAACTTATGAGAATTTAAGAACTTTCCATAATAATATATATGCAAGGGCTCACCACTTCAGTTTAGTTCTAGCTGCCTAAATGAACACATAGACCTATCTGACTTTATCAGAGATGGCATCAAGAAGCTGCAAGCATTCTCCAGACGCATCCAGAAGCCTCAAAGCTGTGCTGCTCCATAACGGGAATAAGTATCCGTCTCTTCCCGTGGCTCATTCAGTGTACCTCAAAGAGGAATACAACAGTGTCAAGACCTTGCTAGAAGCCTTGAAGTATGATGAGTATGGCTGGGAGGTTATCGGATATTTCAAAGTGATGACATTCCTGAGGGGTCTCCAAGGAGGCTTTATCATGTTTCCCTGCTATCTTTTCCTTTGGGAAATCTTATTTTCATTCCAGACCGTTGTAAGGATTTCCCGCAACGTTTACAAATGGAACAGAGACGCCTAGAAAGCTAAAGGGCTTTTTTCGGTGGGAGATTGAACAAAGGAAGATACTTTAACGAAACAAAAACACACTAACGATTTCATTAAAATGTTTGGTAACAGGATAAATAAAAGGAAATATTTAAAATTATATATCGTTGGATCTATTAAATGTTTTATTTTATTTTTGATGTCGTCCGGTGTGTCTTTTAACTTGTCGGAGCTGAATAAGCTACCCGGTTTATGAACATTTATATGTACCATTTACGTAATATTTCTCAGTAATTCGAATCGAAAATGCTTTCAAATTATTTTTGGTTGCTCAAGCGAGCTGAAGTAGATGTATTTTGATAAATGAAGTTGGTCTTAATGGAAATTACTTTACAATTATTTTAATAAATTAAAATAAAAGAAATTATGGATACTAAAATATATACTCTAAAATGCTTACTTCATATTAAATATTACGTTCTTAAAATCTACTTTTGACCTTTTAAAGATATGTTCGTCAAAGTTTTCGCACTCTGAAATATCATTAACACTTCATTGAAAACGTTCAAGTGCTATAACGTGTTCCATACCTTTTTAAGATGATTTTCACTTCTAGAGTCATTTTTAGCAACATAAATGTTATGGTGAATTAATTCATTTCAACCTGACAGAGGTTTGTATTTGAGTCAAATAACATGAACATAATCCTTCAAAATATTCTTATAATAAACTCATAAGTATATAATCCTTCATATAAGTGAACAAATTTCAAAAATGCGTAAATTATTAAAATTAATTATATTTTGCTCTTGAATATCTCATAATATTTTATTATCTAATGGCCACTTTGTTGAGCATGTGAACTTGTCATATATTTATTTTTATAGAACATATTTTCGATTCCTCTCGGTGAACTCAGCAGATATCCCGATGTGGCTTTGTTATAAGTAAATCACACACAACATATTCTCTTACATCGGATTTGAGCTCGAAACCTATTATCGACTGAGTTAAAAGGTTAACCTGCTGACAAATGATACTAAAACCTTTTTAAGAACTAACTCAAATCTTGAGTTTACCTCATGATCGTGTGCATTTCTTCGGCTTAGATATGATAACGTGTGTGTGTGTTTTCTTATAGCAAAGCCACATCGGGCTATCTGCTGAGTCCACCAAGGAGAATCGAACCCCTGATTTTAGCATTGTAAATCCGTAGACTAACAGCTGTACCAGCAGGGGACACTTGGATATGAACCTCAGACCTTATGCACACCTACAGAGTGGTCGCTGTACCAGCTGAGTTAATGGGTTAATATATTAACACTTACTCATAAAGACTTTTTTTACCATCATACTTCACATGTTTTTTTTTAAAATGTTAATTAAGCAACTGTTTAGTTCAAAGCGACACTCGAGAAGAAAGTCTTAAAGTACTAATCTACAAAAATATGTCAGTCAGAAAGAACAACGTTTTGAAAGACTTCAGTCTTTAGGTTGGCTTGCACCTATTTGTTTGAATGTAGCAGCTGTTTAGATTTAAAGACCATAAATGCTCATAAATTGAATAAGTTATTTTTGTGGTGTAAAAGGTGGGATTTGGAAGTCTTTGTAGAAAAAACAATCTAACTGAAAATAAAAAAGTAAATCATAGAATAAAATAAAAATGTAATGAAATCCTAGAATCCAATGGTGGAGACTTGGAGGGAATTAAGTAAATTCTGAAAAGGCAAATATTTACTATGAATGGAGGGTAAAGTGCCCTGTGAAAACACACTTCAGTAGTTGGACCCTGAAAATTCTATTCGACCAGCGCTCAAACTTTAAACGTAGACTAGTTGTAAAAAAAAGTTAGTAAATAAACACATGAATAAGTTACCAGAACTTTGATTCAAAGAGTCTATACTGACGTATAGAAGTATGACGTAGAGATAGCTACCAAAATGTATAGAAACAGGGTAGGGATTAATACAGAAGCCATACAAAAATCTTTACATAAGTAGGCAGTATATACTGAATCAATCTTACAAGCTAACGGTTGTTAGCCACTGTAAGACTGTATTGCACTTTTCAGTTTAAATGCTTTTATTCTAATCAGAATTCATGCAAGTTACAGGAATTCAACGTTTAGTTGTATTTACTAGTTATTCTTGGAAAGATTTAGCTACTTATGCGATGATTTTTGTATGTCGTTATATATTCATCCTTAGCTACTTATGCAACGATTTTTGTACGTTGTTATATATTCATCCTTAGCTACTTATGTAATGATTTTTGTATGTTGTTATATATTCATCCTTAGCTACTTATGCAATGATTTTTGTAATGTTGTTATATATTCACCCCTACCTTATTTCTATACTTTTTGGCATTATCATCCCCACATCATACTTAATGTTTGCAAAATGTTCTTTTATTACTTGTTTTCTTTCCTTTTTAACAGTTACATTGAAGTAGGCTATACATGGGAATTATTTTTATCATTCATTATAATATATGTTGTTAATATCATATCAGTGTTGTAAGTTTCTCTAATTTTATATTGTACTGGAGGGCTGGTAAAGCTGGATTGGTTCCTCCAGGATAGTACAGATATTCTTGAACGTTGGGCCAACATTAAGAAAAAAATTCGTAAACCCCAAACCTTTCAACTTCATCCCAACTCGATGCACGTGCATACAATCGATCCCACTGCATACAGAAGTCATATTGACTAACAGAAAAAAACCTCATACAGATCCCATACTATGAAGTCTGATTCTATGCATACACACACGGCTTCAAGACTTGGCCCAACTGAACATTTGAAGAAAAGTGGACTGTTTTATAATGTATTGTTTTGATAACAAAAACAAACAAACACTTATATAAATCTGTTAGTTGGATTAACGGATACATTATTCATCTTCTTGCTACCTTGAATATTGATTAGGTTTGTTTGTTTTTTACTGAAATTGCTTTCGCAAATACTACGTTTATGCAATGAAAAGTTATGAACGAGCGTTATGTAAGAACAATCTATCCTGTCATCTAGCAACCAAAAATAAAACTGTTATTTATGAAACGTGGAAATGGTATAAGCTTATAAACTGAATTTATTGTATTTGTTTTCCTTTTTATTATATTCCTACAAAAATAAGTGTGATAGAAGTACATAATGATACTAATAGATGATCAAATAAGGCAGTTATTCGTAAGCATCATAGAGTAATCGATTGGTTAAAATTTAATCTTGAATTCTTAGTTTAGACTACTTTCAAAGACTTTTAATTTTATCATGTTTTTTCTATGATCGATTGAGGAGTGAAAATCAAAAGCCAGTTACTGCTAGCGTATTAACTAGCTAGGATGAACATGCCTTGAGAGCATAGTATCAATTACTAACACATACCCAACTACTAGCAGGCCTCAGTAGCATGGATAGTTTTGTAATTTGGCCTTGAAATCTGCTGCGCCCGGGCTCCAACACATGCAAGTGAAAGATTTTACTGTTAAAGTGAATATACTTTTTCGTTCTCTTATTGGTGTATGCTGATCTTTCTATTTGTCTTCCATCTGGCTTGGATTTGCGTTTGCTAGTCTATCATGCCCAATCCCTCTTTCACTGCTATGCTAGGTAGGGAGTCAGGACTGTAAATCAATAGTCTGTGACTGCTTTTGGTTAAATCATCATTCATTCCGCCAAGTACAATAGAACTAATGATATCAACTTATTGCTACTCGAGCATCTATAATCATGTGGCCTGAGCAGTAAGAATTTCAACTAACCTTCCCAGTGTATGCTCGTGGAAAAAGTTTTTCACATCAAACAAGATTGTCAATTTTCTGTAAGCTCACGTGGTGTTATGACCATGGTAATTAATCGGTTGAAATCTAAGTTTTTTATTGGTTATAAAGTTAATGGGAATCAGCCTTAGAAAAATTTACTACCAAATTGTAAATTACAGTGTGTCAGGCGTTAAAAGTGATCTTTGAATTTATATTGATTGCTCTTTAACCCCATAAGATTAAAGAATATTAAAATGTAGATTCAAAATATAGATGATGAAAATATAGAGAATATTTTGTTACATTTCATAGTTTTCTTCAGGTCTCTGGATAATAAAAAACAATCAGAGTAGGAGACGGCTCAAGAACAAATACCCAAATTCTCACATTAGGGAAGTTTGAATTTGTTTTTAACTATTTTTTATATAATTAAAAACTAAAACTTATATAATATTAAAATTTAATTTATTATCTATGATTTATGTCAAGTTTGTTCGTATATCATGATAATTAAGTAGTTTAATTAAATGTTGAAATAACTCACTAAACATGTAAGTTAGACCTGACCGCATCCAAAAGATTAATCACGCACACACCCACCCAGCGTGCAATCAGTTGCATAGACATATTCATATTCTTTTCCAAAGAATGAGAATTGCTAGTTTTCTATATTTCATGGTATTGCTGATTTTCGCAGTGAGATTCGCTTATCGACTGAAGTATGAATTCAAAACTACCATACATACATTTAAAATTCTGTGAAAAACGAAGCTGAAATACCAGAGGATGCATTTGATCAAAACATCGAAGATGGGGCATGTGATAACAGATACCATTCTCATCATATGGTATATTTTAAACCAGTAACGATATCGCCGATACTGACGGCCCGATACCTGTAGTGAACGTCAACTACCCCGAGAATTAGTATCGACTGCCAACCCTACCACAATCCAAACTGACTTGAAAATAAAAGACGGAAGTCTTTCGAGACGTCGCACTTTTTCACCGGTTTAACTTTTGTAGATTAGATCAACAGGCTATTATCCAAAAGTACTATTTTGATCTAAGCAGTTGCTGTCCATTTCAGTTCTGATCATGAAGACTGCCTCAACCACGTGTGAAAAAATACACAACTTTTATTTAATTTATGTACATGTTGTACCTCAACATGCCTGTACGTTATTTGTAATTAAGCATAAAACTACACAATGGGCTATCTGTGCTCTGCCTATCACAGGTATGGAAACCCAGTTTTTAGCGTTGTACGTTCGAATATATTTCACTGAGCCACTCGGGGGCGTTTGCAAGTTAAAAAGAGAAATCATTATGTAGGTGACAAAGTATTTTGCTGAACTACGTAATTGTGAAATTTTCTACGTAACGCTAAGAATAATAAATTATCATAACTGCCAATCAGAAGAAATTTGCGATATTCACAATATCGACGCATATGTATATACAGTGTACTGATAATAAAAAATGTTACCTAATGATGTTTTATACCATATAGACATAAAAACATACAATTAGAGTAGTTTTACAATTGGTAAAACATTCTTTCTGAACGGGATGCCAGTTCATCGCAAGCTAATCTATTAGTTAGCAGCTGGCCCTCATCATGAAGCTGGGTAGATTAGAATAAGTGGGGTAAGATGTCTTACTTCAAACGTGCTGGACGTGACAAATAATTGTTGTACCCTAATTGTGAATCTGAAGAGGTATACACAGCAATTTTAGTAGTGAGTGCACTATAATAAGAGCTCCGTCATAGCCCTCTATTCAGTCATACAAAAGCACTCCAAGCGTTGGTTGTCTGTTAACAAGCTACATTTACCACAGGCTACAAGTTTGTTTGCTTTTCGCACAAAGCTACTCGAGGGCGATGCTGTACTAGCCGTCCCTAATTTAGTAGTGTAAGACTAGAGGGTAGGCAGCTAGTCATCACCACCCACCGCCAACTCTTAGGCTATTCTTTTACCAACGAATAGTGGGATTGACCGTCACATTATAATGCCCCCACGGCTGAAAGGGCGAGCATGTTTGGCGCGACCGGGATGCGAACCCGCGACCCTCAGATTACGAGTCGCACGCCTTAACACGCTTGGCCATGCCGGGCCGTAGGCTACAAGTCTATCACTTATAAATTAGTAATGATTATGCACAAAACGCAATTATATCGTTTTTCACATTACAGTATTAAGAATGGCTTTCTATAGTAGTGCCATCTGCCGAGCATATTAGTCATTTCTTTGTGGGTTTTAAATACAAAATTTATTTTTAATGCTAAAATGGTGTAAAAACTGATTAAATAAGAGTATTTTAGACATATCCTGTACAAAACGATTGCCATGAAATATTTTAAATATATAAAATTGTTGTTGACATTTGGCCGGCTTTAAGTTCTTGGTTGTTTTAGCTATCAGTGCTGTTACATAGGGATTCAATCATCTTGCTGCAATACAAACTTTATTTGATCAAGGAAAATCTCTATTGTTTTTTTGTTCATTTTTTCCTCGTCTAAACTTTCAAAAATTAATTATTACAATAATATCGTGTGGTTAATACTGGATTTTGTAACAAATAATATCATTATTATTAAGAAGGAATACAAGTACACTTAGCGCTGTCAAACTGAGAAATATATGCTATATTAAATATTTACATATCTTTTTTTTTTTTGTATATTGAAACACGTTCGATGGACATCATGAACGATTTATTGGAGTATTAAATAATTTTAACAGACATCTGTAGAATGATGTGTAATTCAGCATTTCATCTATTCCAACAAAATCTTACCGAAAGAATTATAACATCAAATTATTTTAGATAGTCTATAACTTTATGCAGTTCATATTAGACACTTAATTCTTGGTCGACCTTCTTCGTTTAATTTGAAAGTAGCTTGAAATCTAATTTTTAACTTAGTCTTTTAACACTTTTGTACAGTACTGTATATTGTAAAAATTTGTTTATATCAAGGTTTATATATGAAGTGCTGTTAAATTGATTTATTCTTGTATATACTGGTACCATATGCTAGCTTCTTTCTACATAATGCTCACGGCCCGGCGTGGATAGCTCGTTAAGGCACTCGACTAATAATCTGAGGGTCGCGGGTTGGAGTTCCCGTAACACCAAACATGCTTGCCCTTTCAGCTGTGTGGCGTTATAATGTGGCGGTCAATCCCATTATTCGTTGGTAAAAGAGTAGCCCAAGAGTTGGCGGTGGGTGGTGATGACTAGCTGCCTCTTACACTGCTAAATTAGGGATGGCTAGCGCAGCTTTGCGCGAAATTCAAAACAAACCAATTCTACACAGTTATGGCCCGGCATGTCCAGGTGGGTTAAGGCGTTCGACTCATAATCTGAGGGTCACGGGTTCGAATTCCGGTCGCACGAAACATGCTTGCTCTTTCAGCCGTGTGGTGGTCAATCCCACTATTCGTTGGTAAAAGAGTAGCCCAAGAGTTGGCGGTGGGTGGTGATAACTACTTGCTTTCCCTCTCGTCTTAAACTGCCAAATTAGGGATGGCTAGCGCAGATAGCCCTCGAGTAGCTTTGCACGAAATTCACAAAACGAACAAACAACCTACATAGTTAAGTATTTCAGACCAATTTATATGCAAAAACGGCTCGTTTGGGTTGAGAAAATATTTTACATAGAAGGTCGAAACGTTGTTCGCTCTTCTATGTAAAATATTTTCTCAACCCAAACGAGCCGTTTTTGCATATAAATTTCTCAACAAGTGGGTTTCTCGACATCACTGATTATTTCAGACCAAGTTTGATCAGCATGTTCTTTCAAGCAGAACCCTTAGGGCATGCCCTTGATAAAAGTATACGGGAATTCCAAAGAATGATAAGTATTCTCGCCTTGGCTCGTTCACTTATCAACTGGGATTGGTGAGGCATTAACATAGTGTTGAAATTTATATTCTTTAACAACATGGAAAAATTAGCCCTACAAAATAGAATGAATGACAAAATGTTCTCTTGTCGTTACACTTTTGCACATTGCCGTAAACTAACAAATTATCATTATGCATACAGAGTTACGAATTATTTTTGCCAACAACGTTATAATAACTTGTACATGCAGAATTGTATTTGCAATAATCGAACTGATGAGTTTATTTTAGGTATTTATTACATTTATCTTATATTTTTTCATTACATCAAAATTACTTGAGCAAACGAGTTTTACATTTCGGTATACTAGATGGCTCTTCGTCATTATTATATTAGGTTGTAAGTGAATGTTCGTCGACGAATGTGGTTTTAATTGAAAGTTTTGATATGAAATTGGTAATACGTGGTATTTTAATGTATACTTTAATAATATTCTTTGCGTTAGTGACATCTTCCAGCAGTCTTTACTTCCATATTGCGGAAACAGAAAGAAAGTGTTTCATCGAAGAAATTCCTGATGACACATTAGTTGTTGGTATGTAAATTTTAAGAAAAGTATGTAGATTGTATTGCAAGTGTAACTTGCGACAAGTTGCAACCTTTCAGTCAAATTCAATTTACACAGACCGCTGTTAGTGCTACTCTTGCTTAAAATTAATATGAATATCTAAATTTATATACTGATTTGTAATAAATTCTTATCAGTTACTGTATTAGGGTAGAACTAACACTAGTAGTATTGCTGTTAGCACTAGTAACAACGCATCTACAATTTTAGTTTACAATTATTAGTAGACTATGACTGGTATTAATATAAACAGAACATTTAATTTCAAGAAAACAAAGTGTCTATTGGTCTGCCAAAGTTGCTCCATCCATTAAACTAAACTATAAAGTATGATAAAAAAAAAAAAAAACCTTCATAGCCATCCCTTATTTCAGTATTTGTCAAGCTTTTTCTTAGGTCGCTTAAGTTTGCTGCAAGTTGTAACAACCACTTCTCTAGAGGAGCTACTCCATAGGGTAACTGCCCTGTTTGAAAAATAAATGTTTTAATTGAAGACGATTCTGGCCCCTCCAAAAATTTTTGTATGTTTCTTCTTATTACACCAGTATCATTTTCATCATAAATACAAAAGAAAATCAAAACCATCAATTCTTTTAACTGTTAAAGTTAAATATCTCAATGAGACATCACTAACTCTTCTTCAGAGATCCTGACATGTTTTTATATAATAACTTTTCTATCTAGTAACTGACCTTTGAACCGTTTCCAACAGTCTACTGATGTTCTTTTTAAGAAAATGATCTTGGGAGTGAATTCAGTACCCTTCTGGTGTTGATACAGAATTATTTAAAGGGTTGGATTCGGCCTATAAAACTGCATGCATATAAGAACAATTACATATTTGATTTTAAAATGTATATTTGTCTTTTAACAATCTAAAATGGATGCAGAAGTGTTTCAGAAAAAAGTTGGTAGTTTGATCAGTAGTTAATGGTGAAATTGTAGGTATTCCTAACATGCTTGTTTTGAAATTTCTACTTACTATCCTAATAAATGTTTCAACTTTCCTAGGGTTGTGCTTGGTGATTTTATATACAAGATGCTGATAAATCTTTGAAGTAACAGTCCTTGTGTATTCTTAATTTGATGTGTGCATAAGGATAATTTTGAAATGATGTTCATTGGTATTTTGATATTTATCTTGTACAAATTAAATATTTACTTACTAACAAAGTAATCAACATTTCAAAATGGTGTCTATATATAAATTCATACATGAACAAATTGTTTATAAAAAAACTACATATATCAAATGTATACAAGAGATTATATAAAAATGTAATTTCACAATTAGTGCACAAAACTGTAAAGCAAATTCTAAATCAAATGCACAGCTCTTCAGATACTGTTTGGCTCATATGAACAATTTTGAATTTAAAAATGGATAAAATAGACAGACCCTTTAATTGTACTATAAAGACAGCTGGTATGGATATTAAATCTTTAAATTAAATAAAGTACAGACCAATGTTTTGATCTGGACCTAAATATGAATAGAAATTCAAATAATGTAAATTTGCAACAAAGAAGTTTTGGAGTCAAAAGAGCTAGATATTGAATTAATGGACAAAATAAAATATTTTATGGACAGACATTTTCATAATACACAAATTTCAGATTAATGGACAAATGAAAAAAATTGAGGACAGGTATGTTTTTAAAATACAGTTTGATATATCTGTCCATTCAAAGTCTGATCACTAATGCATTTAACATTGTGACAGTTTTTTGGTTTCATTTCAAAATGTGATTGTAAGAATAAGAAGAATGCAAAAGATTTTCCTGATGTTTTTAGAAAATAGGAATTAAACCTTAAAGTACCTGTATAGAGTCAATTTGATGCTACTTTAGATGGATATTTTCCTCAAAAAGGAAAAATAATGAATGAAATTTATATAATTAGTTGTTAATAATGATTATCTTTTCAGGTTTCTGAAAATCCAAAAATGATGAAAAATATCTTGCTTATCGAGAGCATTTCACATTAAAAAGGGCAAGGTTTTAACCATTGAAACCCCATTCCTATATCCTGTACTGCAGTTAGTGTTCTGAACTGAGGCATAACCAGTGGCTTATACATAGAAATTATAACCTAATTAAGCTTAACTTATATTCAACAGTTTTTAATGTCAACCTGAAATAATATTTGACTCACTACTAGCAACGGCATATTGCTTGAATAGTTAAGAGATTGATTGATCATAATGCCAAGATCCTTTTCTTCTGTGACACTGTTGAGGTGATTTTCATCATACTTATATCTATAAATTAACTTATAAAAACCCACATGTGGTAATTGTCATGTGTAGGCTTAGACTATTTAATTTTAAATAACATTAAAACAAGAGATCATTTGGACCTTCAAGGCTGTCCTTATATATCTGACTTTGTGAAGAATAAAACTGCACTTTATTCTTCAGGAAATCGTTGATTCCCTTTTGAAACATAACTTTTTTAGACTCATTATCCCAATTAACTAATGGATTTGTCTCATTGGCTTATATTTTTTACAAAAAATTAGGAGCTAAAATTCATTTTTATTTCAACATTAAGCAAAATATTAAATACAAGTTATAGCCATCTAAGTGGAACCCATCCGAAGTTCAGACAGGATACCTAGTCAGGCCCACTCACAGAAGGGTATCCAAAATTAAGGTAAAGCAGGGGCTCTCAAGAGAAAAAATATAAAAGCATCAGTAAAGACTTACCTCATGTTACAGCCATGTTGATACCTGTAGTGGAGCCACAGGTGGCCGGCGATATCTCAAGAAGGCAGAAACAGCAATGTGGTACAGGTAATGGGAGATTAATGTGTGCAGATTCCCCCATGTTTGATCTTACTCTCCTCCAATGGCCAATGAAAACTAGAGGCAAGAGAGGAGATAAGGTAATAGGTTTGATGAGAGGAAACATGAAAGAAATTATGCTGAGAAGAAGACAAGGAGGAAAAAGCTAAATGGATCAAATGTCAAACCTAACTGGTCAGGGTAACCAGGAAAGGGTTATGATAAGAGGAAAGTTGCCAGTGACAAAAAAAAGAAAAGAAAAAAGAACAAGGACCCCAGAAAGAAGCTATGCAAGCAATATAACAATGTAGGGCATGGACACAACAGAGGAGTCTATCCAGAACAGAACAAGAGCAGAGATAAGAAACAGAGGATAGGCAGATAGGGAAAAGGAGGACTAATATTCTTTTGCAAACTCTTTGTTAACCTGAAGATGACCTATAAAGCTGTTCTCTACATTATTTTAATAAAAGTTTTAATACCCATAACAGCCATCTTAAGATACATTTTTACTTCAAGTGGGTTTCTTATCATGAAACTGAAGAAACTTGTGATTGAGGGTGGTAGCAAATGCACCGACACGGGAAATACCAAAATGATGACAGTGCAATGAAAAACAGCAAGAAGAAAGGACCATTCCATGGCCTGATCCATTCAGGAAAGATGATCCACCACCAGACTAAATGCATTTGGAATATGATGTGCTATAATATTAAAGTTTTATCACCCTGAACCTGTAAAAGGGTCAAAAGTATAATAAGAAGAACGTGAAAAGGAGACAACATGCATACGTAGATTGCTCCATCTCCCCACATATAAAGACCACAAAAACTCCCTGACAGGTCACCCGTGCCTGTGGCCCAAAGTACAATAACAGACAAGTAGTAAGCATTCAAAGTGGTAACAGTGACTTCAGAATACAGGTTAGATACTAAACCAGTGAAAAATGCACAACAAACACAGTTAAATGCTCTCAAATAAAAGTGAAATCAAATTAAATGAAGTTCAACTAAGGTAAATATAGTTAAACCACTTTTGGAGGAATCACTGGTCTAAAGAAAGACATCTGCATTTAAGCACTGCCAAATGAGAAATGATAGTTCAGTAGTGGAGCATAAAGGGAGTCACGTCATGCTGTAGAGTGCTTTCCTACTGATGGAGAGATGAAGCAGGAGGGATGTGCTGGAACTTTTGATTTCAACAGAGGAAAGATGAGGGCTTGTGGAACATGTTTAAAAATATTCACAAACAGAGGGCAGCAAAACAAAACCTAATCTAGTGAATTGAGAGAGAGTATATATCTATACAAAAGTGTTCAAAATTAGTAAAATACATGTCTATAACACAAACAATTATTATTATTTGCTACACATTGGATAAAGACCCTTTATCAGGCGATACATATAAAACATGCTTAGACAGAATCTTTGAAGAATTTGAATATAGAGATTCTAAATTACATATGTACTGTATGGAGCACATTAACAAAACATTGTTGGAAGCAACACTGATTAAGAGGTTCTATAAACTGTCTTAAAAATGGAAAACAAGTATTAATGTGACAAATTAGATTTCTGATATTAAAAGGACACAGAAAAGTTGCAAAGTTGATAATTAGAAACCTTTTGAAATTAAAGCAATGAATCACCACTCTTGGCATTAGAGCTTCCCCAGTTTTCAAAACACAATTGGGTAGGGTTTATCAGGTTGTTTGTAGTAAAGTAATTGCAACAAACATTGTCTAAAGTACTGTATAAACATGAGATAAAATATTTGATATGGCTGTGTACAAAGTCAGATTCAATTCAATAGATTTTTTAGGTATTTGAATATTAGTTACCTTCAGAGTTGGTCAGGATTTAAAACTCTAGGCATGAAGTGTATAAGAGCTTATAAACATCCTGTTTCCTAGTTAATCATACTTCTCCATAACTAATAAGTACTTAGTTTCCTGTGTCATAAATATGGGCTATTTTGGTTTATCTAACTTTTCTAACTTAGCCTTACTGTTAATTACAGATTACTATAGTTTATGCAGACAAATTGTTGCAGGATACAGTTTTTAGAAGCATTGAAAAAATATGAGAGTAAAATGGCATTAGAAGCAGAAAATATCATTAAGGAAATGATGTTTCATTAATAACACTAACAAAGGACAACAAGATTGTTTCAATCAGTCATGGTTAATTTTTTAACCATTATCATAAACAATATGAAACAATGGTTATTAATTTATTAATACCTAACAGGTCATGGCCAGGTTTTTCTAATTTCATTCCAAATATAATTTCTGAATTTCAAACCTTAGAAGTTAATGAGTAGTGAGAAGAGATAAATCCAGACTTTGGAGAAAAGAGAATATCATCCCTTTGTAAATGTTTCAGATTGGTATTTTCAAAAATAACCACAATTAACAGATACTTTCCATGCAACCATGGGCACCATATTTCTCTAGATCTGAATTCTTTAATTAAGTGTTCAAAAGTCATCCCAGTCTGCACGATGAACTCTAGCATGCAACTCAACCAGGCTGCTAAGAACATAGGAAAAGAACAAGTCTGAGATGCAACTCTCAGAAAATCCTCTGCCTTCACAGAAAATGGTATCCATAGGTTAGCAGCCATAAAAATAAACTGGCAGATAAAGTGATATGTGACATAAGAGTCAGGTCACAAACAGGTGTGGAGATGGAACACACAGTGTAACCATAATATACTTGGTAGGTAACTGGAATGAAAATTTGGGACTAAGTACCCATACCTGAAGAGAACTAGGCACTCAAAAACTATGTAGTCATGATAATCAAATGGTAATCAATAAGACTTCCTTAACCCTTTTGCAACAGGCTCAGTATAATATACACGGGTTAGTCTACACATTTGCACACAACAAGATTTTGCACTTCATGTTTTGATACACCACATGTATCTACACAAAATTTGGTAAACTTTTAGTAAAATTTACAAGCATTTTGTATACAAAATGAGATTTTTTTAATGAAATATTTTTACTAAAGATTTGTGTATAAAATAGTCTGTTTCATTACTAGTTTGAGTGCAAAGAGATTTCATGTTATGATTAAAAAACTGTTTTTCATCCCAAAAAATCTGATATCAGTTGTGTAATCTCTAAAACCTTCTAGATACATTTCAAAAGTTTGTTTTTAGTAAGACTTTACATTTGGTTATTTTCTATACTCTAAGTATGTGAGTATTCCAAACCTCAGAAGTTAATCAGTGGTGAGAAGAGATAAATCCAGACTTTGGAGAAGAGAGAATATCATCTCTTTGTAAAGTATGCTTTGTTTGTGCTGGAATGACTACATATTATAACACAAAAGTACAAACATTTGGTATAAGTAGCTTTAGTCTCATAAGAAAGTACAAACATTTGGTATAAGTAGCTTTAGTCTCATAATGCTATTTATGAACATATATATTTTTTATTATATTGACCTTCCAGTCATGCCTATCGAACATTATGCAATTTGCATTGACACAGTGCACGTGCACTCAGGTCACATCTCCAGTAATATAAAACTGTCGATTGTGTTTTAGTAAACTAGTAGTTTGTAATATATAGTCACATTTGAATTATTTTACAAATATATGTATACAGATTATTACTATTTAGAAATAAATTATTAAACTTTTCTTAAAATATAGAACAATAACTGAAGAAGTAAAACAAACAATTCTCTTCTCACTACGACCTTTGTATTCAATTGTTGCTAGACATGGAGGATATCAAACAAAATTTTTTGGGGTTTTATGTACATACGTGAATAACTGAAAATTCAAATAAATACACTGATACCATAAAATTCCACTAATTTATTAAGCATAGTAACTAAGATTCATTTAGATTTTAAAAAATATGAAACTTTGAGCAGACTAAAGACACAACCTACCTCCTTGAAAACTTGTATTGAAAGAACGTGGTAGCCTTTGCAAAGATTACAATGGCTGAGAAAACCACTCTGGGGATATTCTAAGCTGTTGATTGGTTATTCTCATGTTGTATACTGTAGTAAAAATATACAAGGAACCATTACAAAAAATGGGAAGAGTTGAATAAAGCCACCAAGTTTGATTTGGCACGTAAGCCATATCTCAGCAAAGTAAAAAGATGTGAGGTTCTTATTTCATATTCTACCTTGTCAATACTAGTAATCTGAGTTCCTAATTTGTACAAACTTAGACTTAGTATTTGGATATCACAAATATATAATTTTAAATAGTGCTGCATTAAACATACCATGTGACTCACTAAAATCTATATTTAAATGTGTTCTTTTAATATTTACTTTTAAATTAAGGAATTACTTCAGTGTTAAAATTTAGATTATAATCTACAATTTGATTCCAAATTCATAAAACAGTAGTTCAATAAAATTTTGAATGCAAGTCAACAAACATGATGACATAGATTTTGAGCCCTGCCCCATTGCAAAAGAGTTAAGGGAGACAATGTTCTATGGATTGATTGGCATTCTGTGGAGTCAGACAGTGAGAACTCTCAGATTCAGGGTGGTTTTCTACAACAAACAGTCATAGAGGTCACCAAAATATAATACAATTTTAAATATATTATCAATCATAATAAAGATATAGCTACAAGAGTTGAAATGAAAAAACATCCAGGACGAATGATCATGCTGCTGGATTGGTTTCACATGATGGTTATAATTATTAGTTTTGTTGGTGGAAAATGAGTTACAAGATCCTCTGGGTGGATGATTTTCCCAGAGTGGAGATCAAAATGCAGTTCTCCCACTTATTGGGTGCCTTCCTTCCACCCTTATGTGGATGTCAGTATTCAGTAAATGAGGTTTTGGAGATCAAATGAACCAGTTACAAGTCCTTACAGAGGTTCTGGATTTTTCATCTTGCCCTCTCAATGGGTCTTCTGTGTTGTGGGTTGCAGATCTTCATTTTATGTTTCTGATTTTGTCCTGGATTTATAATGAGGTTGTTGGGGACATGGGCTGTTCTGGGCATGTGTCATAGTCACAGGAGTTGAGTGCACATGATGGACTTCCCTTAGATTTTGGATTGTATATTCCTGGATCCCTGGCATTAGGCAACCCTGTGATTTCCTAGAGTCTTCCGATAGGTTCCTACTCCACTCTGTGATTTGATATGATCGTCATTCAAGCTTGTAATGATGTTAGTACACAGTGAGTGATGTTTTGGTTGTAGTTGACTTACTGAGTGCATTTCATTGCACCCTAACCACTCTACACCATGGAGCACGTCATCTGTTATCCACTTTTAATTAGGGGATTGACCGATTCTACATTTTTGCTGTCTGTTTTTTACACCATCCTGACCATATTCCTTTTCATGCAGAAGAGATACCTGGGTTATTGAGGTGTGGTGCTCCTCCTCATATCATGTTTTCTTTTCTTTTAGGATGTACATCTTTCAGGTGCTTCTGGAGTATACACCTGTGCTTCCCTTGCACTGGTTCCTCTTCCATTTCAATGTAAGATCTTGTAAGCTAATCTTGTGAGCAAAGGGAAAGTACCAGGTTGGAAGTTATAATTTTCCAAATGAAAATTTATTTAACATAGGTACTTCCTTCTTCCTTCACTTTTCCCATTTTTCTTTCCCACACATTTTTGGTGCTGTGTCTTCTGCCAAACTTCAAGGTGATAGTTCTGTAGTGGCACATAGAGGGGGTCACATGCATCATGTGATAGAGTGCTCTATTACGGGTGGAGGGATGATCCTTGATAATTTAGATAAGGGATGTGTTGAAACTTTGGATTTCAACAGCGGAAAGATGAAGACTTGTGGCATGCATTTAAAAAGTACATAAATAGAGGGCAGCACAAAATGGAAGAAGCTAACCTAATGAGAAGACAGAAGTCCTTATCAGAAATACATTTTTATTATTTTTCTACATCTTGAGTTCATTTCTATTATGTGTATGTTACATTAGCAGTATGAAGTTTGTGACTACAGTATGGAGAGCAGAATGTAAACCTTTGCCTTCAGTATGAATTAATATGAAGCCCAAACAATTACTTGGAGCACCACTTGTCACTGAGTTTTACCAGTTTGGGAGAATCCCACCCAATAAAGCTTATATCATGTAAGCTGAGGCATTTCTCCTGATTCATGGGTGTAATGGTTGAATGTAGGGCTTGAACTAATAAATCAAGAATTTGTATTCATGTGCAAGTTTATTTCATAAAATTTACTTTGCTTCACACCTACTTTTCCACATTACAGAAATGGTATTATTGTTACTTTTATACTTGTACTAATCTCTGTTTAACAGTCTTGGTGTTTTCTGATACTCTAAGTGCTTCTTGATGACAGACCACATTTTCTTCCTCTTTACTAGGCCAAAATAAGAGATTTATATGTGATCCTGCTGTTCAACATCTAACATAGAATTGATCATGTGAAAAGCAAGTTTTTAGATGTAGTCCTTCCATATTAAGGGTTTGACTTTCTGGTTTGATTTTTCATCATCTGGCAAAAATGTGAATGTTTGATACTTTTAGCAAAAACTCAGACTTTTAATAGAACTAAAGTTGGAGAAAATACTCAAAATAAAAATTGGTTTGAGTCTGTGAAGTCATTAGCTAAATAACCATATATTTGCTGTGGATGTCATACGGTGGTTATTACTCAGGTCTGACCTAACCTGGGTAATAACCACCCTATGATGATATGCCCTGTAGTGTAGTGTATCACCTAATAAATTGGTTGAAATTGTTCAAAGGCAACAGAGTAGTTCATGGACAAACACATTTTTTATTCTTATAAATATAGATATGTATTGTGTTTAGAGCTGTCATTTTTTCACCATAGTAGTCCTATATTTACATAGGATTTCAAGAATAGCATTGTTGTGAGTGCCTGATGTCTAAGTCATTGAACTGTGTAGAATTTAGCATTATATCAACATTGCTTGTTATCTGTCACATATCAGTTGGCAAAAGCTTCTGGCACAATAAGAAGTTACTAAAGTAATACCGGAGCATGAAATAATGTTCTCACTGACAAACACATACCTAATGTATTCCTATGCACATACTGTGTTATCAGTTTGACAGTGCAATTGCAAATAGGACTGCATAAAAAAAGTTGTATGTGATTAAACAATTATTTTATGAATTTCATGACATTAAATTATAGTTTATATTACACTTTGCATAAATATTAATGATGTTTAACTCTTGAACAGCAGAAATGTTGTAGGTAGCAGCATCAATTGATGATGGCTGCTGTTTAATGGTTAAGAATGAATTGAAATGATTTTTATACATAAAAATACATATCTTTTATCATAAGTCTTCAATAACCAGGCTAAAAGTTTGAGATGCCATTGGCAAACTGTGTATGTTTACCCCTTTGAGAGAAAACTTGAGACTACATTTATCACATACTAAGAACTAATACCAATATACCTGATAAATTTATATTAAACATTATTATATTTTTACACATGAACAAGATGTAAAAGTTATACCACATTGGCAAATCTCGGTGTTTAATAAGTTTGTTACTTTGTTAACTTCTATGACAATGTGCACACTCAAATATTCTGCAAATTGATTTCACCTCTGGTATTGTTATGTAGAAATGATCTATATCTTCTTACATGACACACACACACACACACACACATGCACAATCAGTGAAAAAAGAAATAAGATAAAATCATTTTAGCTGTTTCTGAAAAAAATGTACATTATATAACATATTAATATTGTGTTGTTTCCATGCTTCATTGTTCCTAGGAAACTACAAGTGTCAACTTTTTGATCCCCAAACTGGAGGATTTATGCCTTCAAGTCCAGGAATAGGCATGCATGTTGAAGTCAGGAATCCAAGTGACAAGGTTATTTTGTCTCGTGTATACAGCTTTGAAGGCAGATTTACTTTCACATCTAGTTCTCCAGGTGAACATGTGATATGTCTCTACTCTAATTCCAGTAAATGGTTCAGTGGAACACAGCTGGTAAGTTTCAAAAACTTTGTCAGCACTGCATGTGTTGTGGTGTTTATGTAATGTCTTTAATCCTAGTAAATGCTGAGTGAAGCTGAGAGTTTGAAGAAAGATGTGATGGTATTGTGCAGTGGTTTAATATGGAGATCAACATGTAATATGTTTACTTCAGATCTAGCATGTAGCTTAGTAAGGCACAACTAGTAAATGTAAGAAAATTTTGCTGTTTATTAATACAATGATTTTATGAGGTAGGTGCAATATACATGACTTTTAGACTCAATAATAAAAATTCAGGTTTTAAATTTCTATTTAAGCCATGTCTTTGAACAATGCAGCTAATATACTTCAAACATACGTTGCTTTTTATTCTTTTTAAATCATGTGTGACAAATGGAATGTTTGTTGTAATAACTTTGAAATTAGAACTTGTAAATTATTTATACTTTGTGTTTGAATATTTGCTTATCTCCTTTAACAGAACTATTTTACAAGCCTGAGTTAAGTGAACAGTATAGGAAAGTACTTTATGTAAGATTCTTAACCATTTTTAAAGCTTTATTTAAGTCTTACCTTAAGATTCAGTATAATTTCACTTTTTAATTATTTCATAGGTACAGGAGTAAAGTTTAGGTGCTTAAACTGTTACTTTGGAATAAAGTAATAACACCTCCTGATATGGTACATTATTTCTGTTCACTTAAATAGCTATTCTTGGTCAGTGTTGCCCTCTATACGCTAAAAGAAATTTTACTTATACAACAAGCCATCTATTTAGCCTCCATTGAAATTGAGTAATTCCAATATATATCGTATAAAAATTATTATACATTAGATGTTATTTTCTTTTGGTGCTCTTCATGTGAATTGTGATTTTAATAGTTTAATTTCTAAAGTGGGATTTCTTAATTCTTTAGTTTTTCTTTACATTAAAGAAATCTTTTAATTTTCCAGTTTATTGTCTTGCACTTTCATATTTTACATCAAATATTTTTGTTTGTTCCCAATCAATCCTGCAGAATAAATTAGGCTTAATAGAGTATTTTTCAGCATGATTTCTCAAGTACTTTTTATCCAATTCTCTCTTATGATTACTAATTACTTCCTCTTCAGCTCAGACTTTATGTAGTTTGGATTTTCTGGGTCACAATGCCACATTAGTTTTTTTGGAAATTAATTTTTTCTTTGGTGTGATGTTTTTGACCATGTATCCAAGACTTTAGAACATACATAATCTGTGCATCAACATTTGACTGTTATCTCTTTGGTTGCATGTTTGCAGTTGGAGCTACGTCACACCCTACCTAATTTTTTCATGTCCCCTATCAGTAATTTCTCATCTTGTTGTATTATTCAGTGTTGATGGGTTGTGGGCATGTTGCTAGTAGTGCTGGAAACTAACCAGAGGGATCTGGTCCAATGGAAGTTTGATTAAATTGTTACTTTTGGTGATCTTTCCTTACAATTCCATAGGTTCTTCAGATTTTATCATAGGGACATACCATTATTATTTTTCCCTACCTCCTTTATCCTTCATACCATATTCTTTCCCAAAAATTTAAGATCCTGCTACCAGGATCCTAAGATTTTCACTTCTATAGGCCATTACACCTATTCACCTTCCTCCAGGCTGTTTGTTTACACACCAAACTACCTTATTCTATTTACCAATATGCTCCATTTTTCCTTGGAGCTGTTTCTCACCCTTAGGTGAACTTTTTCTCCAGTTTTGTCAATGACAAAGAGGAATGTTATAAATGATTATTTGTATATCTTGACATTTTGTCACTTGCAACTCTATCTTCTATTCATTCTCCAGGGGACATTTTCCTTTGTTTTCATACACTCCCATAAATTATGTACACCAAATCAGTAACTTACCAACTCTTAGAAACAGACTCACAGAAATGTCACACAAATATTATTTAAAAGCAGAACACAGAAACAAACTAATTGCATCACTATGTAAATTAGCCAGTGCACAGACAAAATATATTTCACCATATAACATATTTCAGCAATTACAAATCACACAACAAAGTACATAAAAAATAAACCTCATGACTATAATATGTACTTCTTTTTCAGATCTCAGGCATAGGACAGGTAAATCTTTCGGCACCTGTCCTGTGAAAGTGGGTTTTCTCAGGGTACTCACATTTCCCCCCACAGCCAAATCTCAGCATTGGATCTTTAGATCCCAGCCAAGGCAACATTATTGGTCAGCCCTGAAATGGGTTGCCTTGCGTTCATATTTACTTCAACGTCTGCTGGTTGGGTTCTGGTCTGGCTGGCCTCTCCGGTGCCGCCTTTGTTTTGCCCACCAGTTAATTATATTATAACCAACCTCACTTCTTCACCTTAAAAATAAGAAAAAGTCAAAATGAAATAAAGGCAAAAACCCCAGGTAAATTTCAATAATATTTCATGTGAGGGGACGAAGAGGAACCACAACGTTCCTGAGAGAGAATTCTTCAGATTTCTTTTGCATTTTCCTTTGTTTTGTGTATTAGCCTTAATGCTCATTCAGAGTATTTATTTATGACTTACATGTTTTCAGGTTGGACTTTCCTCTTTTTTTTTTTTTTTGGTTGTCTGGGTGCTTTTGACTCATTCCAAAATGAAGTTCTGTTACCAGTTTCAGCTGCTTCTGAAAATGGCTATAATGAGCTGTTATACACACTGTAGAAGTCCTAACTGCAACCTGTCCTATATCTTATTCATTTGGTTGTTTTTCTACACACACATCACATCTGTTCTTCTTTTCTTAGATTGGATTTATAATTTGATGAGAGCTTGTGAAGTTTTATTGCTTTTATGGATGTGATCATACACGGTAGCTCTTATCCTCTTATATCAGGCTGATATGTAGGATCTTTCATGGGTTTTTCACAACCAGTTGATATTTTGCAAGGATCCTTTATTAGCTGTTATTACTCTTTAATCTTACCCTTGTCATTGATTGGCATTGGTAGTTAAATATCACTTGCATGTCAGTAGGTTTTCAGTTTCTTTCTCCAGTTTTCCATATTTCATAGATGTATTCCTAATGTGGAATGAGGAGTGTGCATTGATTAGTTGGAAGATTCAAAAGTTTTGGTCTATGGCTGAGAGGTCTTATCCTATCAACATCCTGAAGCTTCACACTTTGGTTTGTTTTCTCCATCTGGCCAAAAATTATATCATCATGATCCATTCCAACTTTCTTATAGTGGTTACTTATCTCAACTACCACAGTAACACTTTCTCTGTCCATTTGTACTCATATGTTGGATCTTCTTTTTGTGGAACACATGCTCAATATTCCTATCACTGCTTGTCATATTCTGGAAGCTTTCATTCTTGTCATGTATTGGTTTCCTTTACAAACAAAATTTTTCTGGTGGAGTGGTCTCTTCATCCTTTCGTTTTCCAGTAATTTTGACTTCAATGGAATACTCCTTACACTGAGTCTTTTGTCACATCCATTAAACATTGCCATGGTATAGATCTGTGGTTCATCAACTTCTTGCTATGACTGTTGATATTTTTAGCCAGGATTGGGCCTACACATTTTCCTTTATGTCCAAGTGATTTTGTTCATCTTTGACACACTGATAGCTCTTTTTTGACTATCTCAACTGTGATTTCTGCATCTTCTACAGTTCTAACTTCTGTTACCTTTCCCCTGTCTTCATCTCCTATCACCACCCTTGATCTCCAGTGTTTCATCCAGACCTTCCTGTCTTCCATCTCTAGGACTGGTTTTCATCTAGTCATTCAAGAGGTGATCAAGCTTATTCTGATGCATAGCATTTTTATTGGCTTGTACCCCTGTCTATATGGAAGGTTCTCAATACGAAGGAAATTTTTCCATTGTTGGTCATGCAAATTTCCTCTCTTGACTTTTGGATTAGGGGCTTCTGTATCCTAAATCTTGGATTTTCAGGACCCACTGTAGCAGATGACAAATCCAAAGGAAGACATCCACAGGTAAAGTGCAAGAAAGGTAAAAACCTGCAGGATTGGGTTGCCTTTCCAAATGAAGATATTATGTGGTCATGCACTGCCTCACTTTACCTTGTCTCATGTTTCTCTTCCTTCTCTTAATTGACTGTAAATGTCAATGGTTTGTTTCTTTGCCATCAGAATTTTCTGTACTCTTTATTCTTCTACATATCCTCTTTCTCCAGATAGTCACTTCGGTAACTTGTGAGGAAAGCTCATCCAATTAACCCCTTTATATTTATTCCATTTTATACCTTTATCATCATCCTGATCAAGATAGGCTTCTTTGTTGTGTACATGCCCTTTTCTGTTGTATTGCCTACATGGCTTCCTTTTGTAGTGTGTTTTCATCTGTTCCTTGGCAACTCTCTTCAGTTTACAATCTTTCTCTTTTTTTTTCTTTGCCAGTTGGGTTTGGCTCTTCATTACAGTAATTTCTTCCCATACTTGTTCCAATTATCTTTTCACCCACTTTGACACCTTGCCTCGTTTCATCTTTGTTGTTCTTTGGACGTAATTCTTTAATTGGGCATATGGACTACCCATGATATGTTCATCTCTCACTATTTGCATTGGATACTAGGTTTTGTCTTCAGGTTATTGTCTTCTGTCTGTAGCTATATTAGAATATCAGAATTCAGTGAGACTTTGACTGGGTGAGTTTTTTTCTTTTCATTTTTTTTGTTAAAGCTCATAATTTGTATCCTGCTCTGTGGTGAGTGGTGCATGACCAAGTGTTCTTTAGTTGTGGAAATCTGCACTGTGAAGCCACGTCAACTTGGATATTATAATTCCATGGTCGCACAATGCACATTGCAGTTTATCTCTTCAGTTGGGATTCCTCCTCCTCCTCCTCCTACATAAATGTTGGTTCCCAGTGGCCAGATTTTGGATTTAGGGTAGAACTAATCAGCTTAAGTCCTCACATATGTTTTACAAAAGTCACTTTTTTCTCCCACATTTATACTTCACCAGTGTTGTTGGGTTCCTGTTCAATTTATCATATTCACATGTGCCTCATTCATGATTCAGTGGGTACTAGGTTCCTTCTGGTCTCAAGAAATTGAGGCGAAGATGGAATGATCCTTTGTATGGTTGGGTTTTAGATTGTAGTTGACTTGCCATTGGTATGATCCTCTTTTCTAACCTACATGGATGTTGGTACCTGACAGCCATATTTTGGATTGTAGTTGACTTACTGATGGTATGGTCCTCATCCTATCCCTGCAAAAATTTTGAGTTCTCACTGGCATGGGTTTTGGGTACAGTTGCTTGTAGTGTATGGTCCATCATACCCTAGCCACTCTATACCTAGAGGAAATTATTTTTGTTTTACTCATTTTTATGTGATTGAATTTCATAAATATTGCATGGTTCAGATCATTTTCAAGCCATAGTTCTCTCCTAGTTGGATATGCATCTATTTTCTACCCATATATGTGACATGTTTCTTTGAGCAAAGAATATGCTTGGTTCAGAAGTGGTGGGGTTCTCAACATCAGATCTTAGAATCTATCTCGTTTTAGAGAGTGTCCTTCAGGTACTTTCTTTCCCTTGCACCAGTCCCTCTACCTATTCAGTATATGATTCTAGCTATTTGTGTGTGTTGAGGTAATGTACCATATTAGAAGTTATAATTTTCCCACACCGAAAATGTATGCCTAATAGATACCTTTTTTCACACTTCCTACCCTTTCTCTCTACTAAAAACTGGTGCTTCCATATTCTGCCAAAACTTGAAGTGATAATTTTGTAGAATGGAATAGAGGGAGTTGCATGTGTCATGAGAGTATGTTGCACTCCTATTGGTTGATGATGATTTGCTTAAGAGATGCATTAGAATCAATCAATTCTAATGGAGGGGAGGTAGAAGGCATATAGAGGGTAGCACTAAACAAGAATAGCTATTTATGTGAGGGGAGGTGAGTACCAATTGACCAATTGGAAATACATTTTCAGTGCAAGAAGATTATAACTTCTGATTTTTTTCTAAATGTAAGTTGCACTTTAGTAGAAAATTCTCTAGATAAGTAGGAACTTGTGAATGTTGAGGGTATGACTACTTAATGAAATCATTTACTAAATTGGTTTTCACAGGGGCTGTTTGTTTTGTTACAGTAAGTCTGTCATTATAATTTTTTTTTAAGATGCAATGAATTGAACACATCTGCTCTTTTCTTTCCATGTTAGAGAGTTCATCTGGATATTCAGGTTGGTGAGCATGCTGTAGATTATAGGAATGTTGCACAAAAAGAAAAGTTAACAGAGTTACAGTTGAGAGTTCGTCAGTTACTTGACCAGGTTGAACAAATCTCTAGAGAGCAGAATTACCAAAGGGTGAGTTTGAAGGATCCAATTTCTAAATATTAGTTGCAAATATTTATAAATAGTATAAGTTTTTATCACTTAGGACATTGTTTGTGATTAACTGTTATACTGGGTGATACACTGTTCCACACCAGGTTACTGAGAAAGACCATTTTACACTATATCTACCAGTATTTCAGTATTTCTAAATTAATTTGTAATAGGAGATATATATAACTGAAATGAAAAATAACATTACTAAGTATATGCCCTATGTTAAATTGGAAATTTGATTCGTAAATGGCAACGTGGTGGAGGAGGCTTTTGTGAATACCAGTTTATTTAACTCATCTTCAGTTGTTGCTTTTAAATGTTCTGAATGGTATAATTTGATTGTTGCATTAAACAAAAATGAAAAATATTGCTATGCAAGTGACTAATAGCATCAACAAACTGTTACTTAAATGAAGCCATATCTAAATTATTTAATTCAAAAATGGTAAAAAAATGTTTGAAATTGTTATTTACTTATTGGTTTTATGTTAAATAGAGTATATACAGAAAAGGTTCATAACTTTTTTATTTGTTTTCAATGCTTAAAGATCATGTCACTCAGGTCATACTTGTTTTTTCTAATAATATTTGACAAAATAGTAAATAATGATAGTAAAATACCTTAGAAGGGAAATTCAGCCTGGATTGATGCATAAATACATATTTAACACCACCTGTATCTGCAAGTTTTATAAGCTCATTTTGGCCAGAAGAAAGGACTCACTTTGGAAATAAATGTATCTGGTTTTGTTTTTAAGTAATATCATTAACCAAAAATATGGCAATTTAGCCTACTTTTAGTTTCAGGGACCATTGGATGCTCAGAATTGATAGAAAACTGCTGATGACTTCTTCAATAACTGTCAACAAATTGCAGTTCTATTTGTACAATGCATGAGCAACTACTAATAATGCAAAAAAACTGTAGAAGAAAATGACCACAGTCAATTATAATAAGAATATTATGAATATAATTTTTTTTTTCTATATTGTAATTTGTTTCATTTCTTTTTCTGTACAATTTTGAACAGTTAGCTAATTTTGTTCTCTTGATTCTTTTATTGAGGATTAAATATATTTTGCAATCTTCTCTCCAGTGTTTTTGCTGACTATAGGAAGAGTTTTTTTACTAAATCTTATTATATCAGATGAATTTTGCCTGAACTTGTTACTTGTTTATGAAAAGCAGCCAGCAGAGGCTAATTATGGTTTTAGTCTTTTGACTTTCTTAAAAGTTGTTCTTCCTGGAGAAAATACAATTCACCCTTCAGCTTTTCCTTTGTCACATATGTCTCAGTCCATGTTTGCTGCTACTTTTCTTTCCTTTTGACCCTCCTTTATAATCAAATATTCAAGTAATCAAGGTGGGTATTCTCAACTAATTCATTGACACTTGTGTTCCAGATGGTTTCACCATTGGAACTTTGTGGGGATCATCTCAAGCCAATTGTACATCTGTTGAGTCCTTGGTTTCAAGATCTATGGATTCAACAGACCCTTCAGCCTGGTCTTTTACCTTCAGTTTCATCTCCTCTTTCTGTTCAACCATTGTCTTTTTTTTTCTGATAAAGTTTGCTTACATTTTCTATATCAGGAATTCAGATCTTCATCAGAAAGGGGCAGTTGAAATAACTTCATGTTTCTCCTGTGTTTAATTCCCATGAATTTTTAGTTCTAAATAAATTAGGGGATTGGAAATTTGTCTAAATTCAATTGTTACTTGGGGACACTTTATTTCAAAATAGAAATATACATTTGTCATAATTGATTTATTATTTGAGATCATCAGATGAGAAAGATAGATAATGCTTTTCTCCTTATTGCTATTCTTCCATTATCCAATCATTTTCTTTTTTTTGTCATCAGAAGGTAGCTTACCAGTTCCTTTTCTTCAGCTTGACCTTAGTCTGTTAAATTTTCTGTTGGATAACAAGGTGGTTGTTAGTTTTATTCATTCATGTGAAATTTTAATTTCTATGTCAATTTATTTTATTCAAAATACTCCTTTGACTGCCCACTTAACTACATTCCTAGGATGTGAATTTCCTCATATCTAAGTTCTAGTTAGTACCAACACAGTATTTGGTACATCTGGGATTGAGGAACAACACAATTTAAGGAAATGATACAGCTGTCTCGTAATGTTTTGCCAACTGGGAGTCTTTTGATTATACTCTTTTTGTCCTCAACTCCTATTGTTAAAAATATCCTTTCTACTTTGGCAACAATTGCTAATTTTTTTTCAAAATGTCATTCCCTTAAATGATTCTCACATTACTGAGTTTCATCAGTTTTTCTGAATCAAGCACTTACAACATGTGGGTTTCCCCTTTTTTTTTTTCCTATACAGTTTAATTTTTGTATAGATATGTCTTTAATAAGATGTGCTGTTGTGTAAGGAAATCAACATTTTTTTGATTCCTAGACTTTTCAAGAACCACAGCACATATCATTATATTACAAATGTACCTGTTTGAGTTTCTTCACTTCCTAATCCACTATTCTGTATTGTTTGATACAGAATGTTCTAGAGTGGTGATTTACCTTAAAAATCAGAGTGTTGCTTATTATTGGAACTTTTTTTATTTCTTTGGTTTCATTCTCATTTCATGTTTCTAGTGTATTGAACTTTGTGGCAGACTTTCTCAGAATTGTCAACTTCATTCACCAATCTCCCAGGAATGATTTTAGGCATACCATAGAAAACCACTTTCCTCCACCTTCTTACTCATTTACTTGTTAAGATCAGTTAAGCTTGGTGTTGGATTTCTTACATTGCATCACTTTGGAAAACTCAGCCTTTGTTTCCTATACTACTTCAGCTTTCACATAGAGTATTAACCCCATTACTATGTTAACATCCATTTTTCACACTTTCATTTGATATTTGTGGTGTCTTGGCTGTCTGTTGTTAGGCTATGTGTTCAAAATCTGGATTCTCTTCCAGTGGTTTTTATTTAGACCAATGCTATTGGCAGTCTTTCTTTATGGTCTGTTAGTCATGTTGTGCTATCTTCAAGAGTTAATAGATTAGATATAGTAATTTTAGTCTCCAACACCTCAACAAATTGCTTCTTTCTTCATGTTTTTGTTTCAGGATCAAACCTGTAAGCTTATTCCATAACTGGTTGCAGAGCTGATTTGTCTTCTTATTTCAGATGATACAAACTCTATTAGTCTTGATTGGCCCCATTGTTCTAGGGCTTCTTCTGAGCCTTGTGTCTTCAGTGACTCCAAGATCCCAGACAGTTTCCTAAATGAAACTAGATTTGCTTCTTACATTTCTTGACATTTTCCATTTTCAAACCCATAATAACTTGTTTCCTCTATTATCTATCTCTCAAAATATGATCTTCCATTGCTTGCACTTGGCAAAAGACGTTCCATTATTTAATCCTTTGATGCTTCTCAGAAGGTCTTGTATATAAATCCAGATCTAGCCTTTGTGCCTTAAACTTGTGTTGCAATAAAAAGGTACCCATTTTTCTTATATTTTATGTTAACTACTCTGTCTGATCCTGTTTCTCATTTTAAAAAACAACATATCAGGAAGGCTTGGAATAGGTTATTTTCTACATTAACAAATCGGCTTATTGATCCTTTGTGTGTGTGTGTTTATGATATACTTGAACATCTCAGAAGTCAGTTTTAGACTACATTTCACCAAATGTACTATTTGTCAATGTCTTTGACATCCTGGTTAGTATCATCTATGTGGACTGTCTCAATACATTCTTTATATTTTACATGCATCATATTACAGTCTCTTCAGCTTTAGGATTCCAACTGCCTCCATTATGATTCCTCAAACAAAATGGAATCTGTAGCTGGTAAAATACTTCCTATTACCTGCTTTACGTCCACACTTATGTCTGGCAAGTTACAAAACAGGTATGTTTAACATCCAACCCTCTGTTACTATTTTCATGGATGTCTGTAGTTTAGCAATATTTTGAATATAGATGCATTAAAAAATGAACTGTTTTTATAACAAGATTTGGTTATGGATTCATCCAACTGGGCCTTTGTCACATATACATCTGTGTTTGTTCTAGACAAAACTTCACCACCTATGAAGGCTCCATGAGAGGATGATTATCACTAGAAATGGGCAGAGTATATCACCTAGTGGCCATTAATATTTTGCAGATATCTTTTCACACCTTAGCTTGTAAATCCTAGTGTAGAACATGAGACATGATCCTCTTTTCTATGTAATATATTATAGTTCCATCCAGGTTGGAATTTACATAATATCTTTCTTTCTGTTCTTTAACCGTAACTGGTGTTCTCAGGCTTGGGTATGCTTAGGTCTTTTCAATTTATCCTAGATATCAACTGGCTTGGCTAGTGTTTTCAGAATAGAATAAACAGGCTCTAGGAGTATGTCTATTTATTAGTTATCATTGTCTTCTGGTTTTCTACATGAGAATCTTCCATTATAAATACAGGACAACACTTTGCACTGTGACACTGCTTACTTTTTTTGCCACAACCTGTGATCAAAAATCAGAGTGTGCCTGGCTCTACGGGTTCAGTTGTCATTATAAATGTTTGTTATTTACACTACATGTGTGAGCTCGTATTGATATTCAAATCTCATAGACTATCTTTAACCTTCACTTTAAGTTAGTGATAATGGATAAAGGATCTGGTTTCATTTTTTACAAACACTATTTGCTTGTGGTAGATGATGTAAGACTTGATTCTACAGAGTTCCAACACTGTTGAATCATATGTTTGTACACAAGGCTCACTTTTGATGCTATCTGCTATTGGTATTTGCCAGGGATTTACATACATGTGGACTAAGGATTCTTCTACAGTAAGTGTCTGTGACTTGTTATTTAACCTTTTCACAATGGACTAGGTACTAATATACATGTGTTTGTATACATGTTTCCACATGTTAAGTATTTATACTATGACTTGTATTATAGTAAGTTCATCCTCACAAATATTGGAATACCTTTAGTAAACATTACAAGCCTTTTGTACACAAATCAAGTTTTTTAATGAAGTATTTTTACTGAAGATTTGTTTGTAAATATATAAAGTCTGTTTCATTACTAGTTCAAGTGGGAGTAAGTTTTCATGTCATGATTAAAAACACTATTATTCATCCCAGAAGTCTCAAATCTCTTTTGTATAATCTTTAAAACCTCCTAATTACATTCAAACTGTATAATTATACAAGTTATTTAATGATATACTTAAGTCTTCAGCCTGGCAAACAAACCTCTAAAGTATAATAAAAAGACAAGTAAAATTAGAAATAAAACAAGCAGCTATGCCTTTTTTCATTATTATTGGTCAAGAAGTTTCAAAATACTTCCTTAAGAGTTTGAGCTGCTAAACATTTCACATTTATTTTGTGTGTTTATAATTTACTGTGAAAGGCTAAAGTAGAATCCTGCTGAAAATAAACCAATAAATTGCTGCTTGTTTCATTAGACTATTTACATGTCTGCCATAATATGATACCACTGAAAGCAACAAAACACGTGAAAAGATAGTCAACTTGATGCCTGCTCTGAGAACATAATGTCTATTATATAGGATCATGTGTGTTAAAATGCTTTCTTGGAAAATTCAAAGTAATCGCACTGCACTTAGAATCAGTCGAAGTGTTTATGCCAACAACAGGAGGTAATGAATTGGCTTAGGTATATATTCTACAGTGTTCAAAACAAGACTTGTCCATTGTATTGGTGCTGTACTTTTGAACTTGTCAAAACTATTATGTGGTTTGATACTGATACAATAAACAGTACAATTCTTTGAATATTAGTAATCATATTGGGTTGTTTAGAATTTAGTGGCAAAAGTGTACAAAGAAGTTATTTGAGCACATACTTATAAAATACTGTTTCATTTCTCAGCACTTTTTCTTCAACCAATAAAAACTCAGATTTCAATATTACCTATGGCAGTTGTTTAAGTTTTTAAGCATTATAAGTCTAGTCTTCTTTGGAAAACATTTTTACTTTAGCAGCTACAGTGTAGCTTGTAAGTTTCTTACCATTGTGAAACACTTTGAGTTGTTACTGACTCTTACCGTGAAGTAAGTAATCATTTATAATATATACACAGAATCTTTTTCAGTAAGTTCAATATATAGTTGGTGATTAAGTTCAGTGTAGCTGTTTCTTTATCTTAGTGTATTGTGCTGCTTCTGACATCTATGAAACCATTTCACAGAAAATACACACACACACACACACACACACACACAATGTAAAGCAAATATGTGCAACAGGGAATTATATATAATTTGCATGTAATGTGTTTTTCCTTTTACAAATGGATAAACATTCAGTAAAGAAAAAGTGAAGCAATTGAAAAAGAAGAAACCTCTTTGTGAGGAAGAGATTCAGTTCCTTTTAGATCTTTCTTTAACAGGAGAACAAACAATTTAGTCAGAGGAATCAGGTCTTGAAGTACATGATGCTTCAGTTTCAATGCCTGTTTACAAACCAAAATGGTTAATAAAGTTGAAATTCTTTTTGCTCTGTCTTAGAAACAGATCAAGATGTAGCTTCTGAAACTCTTTTTGCATAAGGATGCTGTGGACTCCTCATGGTCAGGTACATCAGAACAAACATCACTACAACCACCACCACAAGGAAAAGGCAAAGCTAAAAGAAATAGAGGAAGTGAGAACTATTACTGCTCCTTCCTCACAGGAGAGAAGTCTCTTGTGCACAATAATACTTGGAACTGGGTGAAAATCACAACATAAAAACAACAGATACATCCATTCAAGAAAGGTGAATCTGTTTACTGAAAAATCATCTTCTTAAATAAACCAATGGAAATTTTCAAACTTTTTTTTTCACAGTGGAAGCACTGCAGCTAATTGTAGATGAAACAAACAGATATGCACATAAAACACAAGTGAACCAAAATGAACCACCTCAAAAGTAAAAAACTATAATGTAGAAAGGTGTTACTGTTGAAGATAGCCTACTTTGGCCTAATTATAGTTATGAGCTTTAAGCTTCATCCTTCTATTTCTGGCTACTGGTCTCTACCTATCTTTTCTTTTATAATCCTTGGTTTACTAATATATTTTCTTGGGAGGGACAGATTTTTAGCTATCCATAGATATTTACATTTCAATAATAACTCTAACACTCTTCCTAGGAACTGATCCTAACCATGATAAACCTTTTAAAGTTAGACCTTTTTCTGAAGTTCTTTGTTTGTCACTATTCTCCTAACAGGGTATTGTCTATAAATGAACAAACATTAAGTACGAAATAGAGGATTGGTTTCCTCCAATACCCACCAAAGAAACCAGTCAAGTGGGATAGAAAGTTTTGGATCTTGCCAAATGATGTAAGTGGATACTGTTTATAGTTCAAGATCTACATAGGAAAGGAAAGAAAAATGCCAGCCAAAGGTTTAGTGGATAACATTTTTATGTACCTGATAGACAGATTTAGTGGACTAGGGGACACAATTTTCATGGACAACTTCTAAACTTCTCATTTATTTGATAAATTTATGGCTGTTGGAACTTATGCTTGTAGGATAAGTATGAAGGACAAATTGCATTTCCCACAGGAATTGGTTGAAACAACCATATGGTGAGAATAAGCACAATTTTTTAAATGTGTGAGTCTAACATCAGTGAAGTGGGTGGACAAATGAAACATCTACACTTTTCTACTTTGTTCCAGTACCATGACAACTACAAGAAGAAGAGGAAGGGATGCTGAAGTTACAAAACCTTATCTAATTCTAGACTACAACAAGCTTATGGAAAGAGTAAACCTTGATGACCCAGTTCCTCAGCTGCAATTCAGTTGTACAATACAAAAACAAGTCGACCAAGAAGTATAACAGAAGCCTTGTTGAGCCTTCAGAGCAGATATGGTCCTTCTGGTATTCCACTTTCAATATATGCACAGGACTTTCCTCTGAGACTACTCATTCTTGATAGGCATTATCTAACACTTGTAAAAAATTGTAAAAAGAAAAGATGCTGACTATTCTTTACAGACAACAGAATGCTCAGTGTTCACTCTGTGATGAGTATTTTTGTATGAAACACTTTGCAGAGTATTATACCAGTAATACTCTTCAAAGAAGTTAAGCTTCTGCCAAAACTGCTGAATTATCATAGCTGATTTATTTTGCATGTTATAACAAAAAATAAAAAAAATTTGTATGAAAGTTTCACTAAAGTGTTGTTTATGCACTAGGTACAAGTGTCTGATTTTTTTCTTTCTCTCCCCGTAAAGAAGTTTTTCTTTTAAAACTAGTACATTGTATATAATCTGTTCAAGAATATGAACAACTTTGTATAACTGTACATTTTTTTCAATGTTTTGAGTATATATTGTGAATAAATATATAACCTCATCTATATAAATGTTAGTAAATATCTTTTCATTACTTTCTTTTACTATATTAAATGTTATGAATAAATATAAGTTGCAAAGTTACTAATGTTGCATCATTTATTTTTACTTTACCTCAATTTGGACAATTAGAAAAATATGTTCAAATCTAATTCCAATTTTTTTGCAAACTACACTGATGTTTGATACATATTTACACATTTATTCGTAAATGCTTACATTTTAGATGTGTTTTTAAGATCTTGAATAATGAATGAAAGTTACATAGAAAACAAAGATTTCTAGTACTTAGGTGAAGTTACTGTGATAAGAATATATATTGACCTTGTGTGGCTTTATTACTAAGCCTTGTAATTTGTTTGATGGGAGGGTGAAGGAATATAGTTTTTGTAGGCTTCAAACATATATTTTAGAAAAAAATATATTGAACTACTGTACTAGTATACTGAAAACATTTGTAATTTGCCTGGGTTTATAAATAAAACATGTCTGTTAAAAATTAATATTTGTTTGGAACAACAACTTGGTTATAATCATACAACAGTTTTAAGAAAATTATTTTTGCTTCTAAGCTGTTTATGAATGATTGTTTGAATTATGTCAAGTACAACTTGTTTGTTCTATTGGTTTTAAAAATATCCTTAAGAAAAGTAAGTGGAACAAGAGATATGAAAAGAATGGAGAAGGAGGCACGATTCTGAATTTGTTCTACCTTGCCAATATCTAAAATTCATGTTACTAATTTGTTAATTGTAGACCTATGTAGTAGGAGTAAAAAAATAATAAAAATAAACAGAGCAACAAGCATGAGGAGGTGCTATGTGACATGCACAAATCACCTTCCCACAAATGTCTGCAGGCAGTGAAGGGTGATATAGATGTTGGGACATTGTGGGCTTGAACACCCACATCTCGGTCTCTCAGTTTCTATTTCTATATCTATTGTTACTCTTTTATTTCTGATTTGAGGCTGGCAAATGGATGTTAAGATCAATAGATGGTGTATCCCCACTGCAATGTGGGTCGTATTTCCTCAGTAACCTCCAAAACCTAGGGTACATTTTGTAATCCCACATTATAGTGTGTACAGTGGGATCTTTTCAATTAGTGCAGCATTTTTGTTTATTTTTGTTTCAGCTTGTTTTTTTAAATTATAACAAACTAATATATATATCCTTTTACATTAAGAAATTAAAACATTCATAATATTTAAATTTTAAATATAAACTGTTTTGATAGAATTTTATTGATATATTGTAATAATAAAGTTAGTAATTAAACTTTGAAACAATAAATCCCCAAAAGGCCATAACAAGACTCATCAGTTGTAAAAGGGTTAGTGATTGTGGTTTCATTTTGTACAAACTATTTGCTTGTGATAGATGGCTTAAGACTATGAGGTTCCAACATTGTGGAATCATAATTCTGTACATAAGGCTCATTTTTGATGCTAACTGCTATTGGTATTTGTCACAGTTTTAGGTATATGCAGGCTGAGGATTCTTCAGTAATTACTGTGACTTTTTGGTGATAAATTAGACAAACAAATAGCACATATGCATATACAAATTTTTTTATGGTATGGAAATAACAGTTGTATCTCAAACCCTAAATTTTTTTTCTTGTCAAAGGTCCATTTAAGCTGTTTCAATTACTTTAAAATTCAATTGACAAGTTGAATTATTACTCTATACTTTTATTACTTAGTATCACTGAATAATTCACTTGCCTCATCTTGTGTGTTACCACAGTTGTATCATGAACCTAAAATAATTATCTCCTTTTTGTCAAAGTCCACCTTGTGGGTTCAATTAATTTAGAACTCCCTTTGACAAGACAAATTCTTCTTGTTTTCCCTGTCAAACTCTAAAACTCACTTTAAAATACCAACTGTTAAGGCTAATCATTCACATACCAACTAACTTCACATTTTTTAACTTTTCTCTATTTTTATACTTCATACAGATTTGCTTCTTTCATCCTTCCTAATTCATGTTTGTGAGTGATTTTATTCACCAACACTTTGAAAAATAATGAAAATTTGAGTAATGTGATGCCAGCAATATTAAAATGCATCAACAGTAATGAATTACAAATAAAATGTTCAACTCTTACCAAGTTACATAACCAAACTTGTCATAACTGTTGCCTTTAAGATGATTAACTTTGAACTCTTTTGGTAAGAAAAACTAAACTTGTATATCCAACAATAAGCCCCATCTTCAACAAAAAATATTTTTTACATTATATACAAATACTGTTTGTAGTTTATATTTTAAGTCTTTTATAGTCCACACCAGCACCTCCAGTCTCTTTGTTGATCTCTCCTCTCACAGGGCTTCACTTTGACAGGATCCCTTTCCTTCATCTTGATCTTGTATTGCTTAAGGTGTGTCATTTTCTGTTTGTGACACAGTAGATCGTTTACCTCTTTCTGCTTCTTGTCAACCAGTTCTTCACTTATTTTGACATCTTTGTATAACTCATCTCCATAATGTGATCATAGGCTTAGTAGGTCTTTATCTTATAGAACAAAGTTACTATCTTCATATTCTGCTTCTGTCATGTCCATCTGTACCATAATAGCTACACCCATAAGGTTTTCTGTTCTCTTGAGGTACATTTTCAACAAGTTGAAATGGTAGATAGACCTTTCACTAGTAGCCCTCTCAGTGACACAGTGGTGTGTCTGTGGACTTAAGAATGTTAGAATCTTTGTTTTGATACCTGTGGTGGGCAGAGCACAGATAGCCCATTGTGTAGCTTTGTGCATAATTACAAACAACAACACTAAATGGTACACTGTGTTAATAACTTACTTTCTGAACTTGAAAATGTTCATGGCTGTGGGTAACAGAACTAAGACCTTCTATTTGACCTCAAAATGACAACTTTTGGTCTTCTTGTTATAGAATTGTTTATAATTGTCTTTGATGGGTTTTTGCTTTCCCAGTAGAATTGTTTTTATAGGTATGGTTCAATACACCTTTCTGGTCCTCTATTTTGTAGTCTTATATTTTCTTTGTCTTGTGCTTGATTTACTTTCAGGCATTGTTCCAAAGTTTCTGCAAAGAAAATTTTTTTTCTGTACTTTCTTACATTTCCATGAACCAATTGGGATGCCATTTCTCAAAGCTTTAAGAGGCTTTATATCCTTCCTGCATTTTTCCTTTGAACTCTTGTGGTAACTGCAGATGTAACATTAATCTTTTTTTTTTTTTCTAGTTTATCCAGATTTCTACCACTTGGTATGCTTCTAACTACCAAATCTTAAATTAGTGCCTTCAAAAACATGGTCTCAAGTTCTCCTACATAATATAGAGTATTTATCTTTATTTTTTTCTAAGGGAAACTTTTTCACTGCCCCCATCAATTATTATATGCAGGCATACTTTGTCTATAATCTATCCATGAGATACTAGACTGGTTCTCATTACTATATTACTACAATTAGTGTTTTGTAGAATTTTTCCTTTCTCATCCTTGACATGGTCTTCACATATTGGAGTATTGATGTCACCTCTTTATATTTGTAACATGCTTTGATCACTACTAGCAATGTTGATCAATATGCTAACTTGAGCTGACTGTTAGTCATGCACTAATCATTCATGGTGAATTTGATGATTTGTCTTGATTCTATTTCTTCTGGCAGCAGTATCCATGATGTCAGTTACTCTTTTCTTGATTATTGTTCATACCACCATCCATGTAGGTAGCTCTAGCTGCTTTACTTGTGATTTCTGCTGTTGCTTGTTGGTGATAGACTTCCACTCCTTTGCATCTCTTCTCCCTTGGGTATTTTCCAGTTTTAATTGAAGCATGGGTTTCCATACATTGTTCTGCCAGCTTGATCATTTCTTCCACATCTTTTGGTGCTCTCTCCTTAAAGAACAGTGAGGTGTCAGTTGAGCCCACAATCATGAACTGTTCATGTATTATAATAGACCTGCCTGTCACTTTTTCACATTTGGCCATGCTAGTCCATTTTGTGAAGTATTAGCATAGATCTGCTACTAACTGAAATATAGTTGATCCAGTGTCAGGTTTGACTTCTTTTAACTTCCAATTAATACCATATTAAGTAAGCTCACATTGTTTTAGCAATACTACTTTTAATACATCTTAATCCATGGGATCTTCTGACATTGTGACTGCAGATACTTGTTGGCACTTTTCTGTGAAAAGTAGGCTGAGACAGACTGTTTAGTCATCTTTGTCCTAGTTTTAACATTGGGCAGTTCTTTCATACCTTTCCAGAAAAGCATCCATGTCATCTTTCTGTTCATTAAATTTTGGTAGCTTGGGTTGCCTGGCCCTAACTCCTTTGTCATATTTGTTTGTTCCTTCTTTCTGTTGGGTGAGTTGAGCAATCTAATTTATGTTGTTCTTTTACTTTCTATTTCCTTTTCTTTTGTTTCTTATTCTTCCTCCTTTCTCTGCTACCCTTCTCTCTCTAATTCTTGTTGCTTAACGATCTTTTGTAGTTGATTGTCTTTTAACCCAAGACACACTTTTCTTTCTATCCATTTATCAAAACCTGACAGTTATGTAATGTTACTATAATTTCTGCACTATTTTAATTGCAATTACAGTTGTATATAGATAGGATTCCTTATTTCAGCTGTTGTTCATGTCTCTTTCTACACTGTTTTCAACTGAATAATACTGGTTGGCTCACCAAATGTCAGGGTTTTACATATATGTAGACTGCAGTTTTTTTGTTTTTTTACAGTAGGTGTCTGCAACTTGATGACAAATTTGACAATAAATGGACAGCATACACTCCACTTGTTTCAAAATATATATTCAAAACAAGTGAAACATATGTGCAAAAATTCTTTACACAGTAGAATATCACAATTGTATCTAAAATTCTAATTAATTCTCTTTTGTTGTCAATAGTCCACACAGTCTGATTCAGTTAATTTAGGATCCAATTGGCAACACAAATTATTTTCTTTATTTCTTACTATATACTATGCAATAAACTCGTTTATGTTACCTCATGAGTTACCACAGTTGTATCCAGGGGTTAAATAATAAATTCTTCTGTTTATCCAAGTTCACATAGATGGGTTAAATTACTGTAGAACATCCTTTGTCAAAACAAATTATTCTCCTTGTCTCTGTTAAACTGTAAAACTCACTTCAAAATGTAAACTGTTAAGGCTGATCCCTAATATGCTAGCTAAATTCATGTTTTCTTACTTTTCTCTCTGTTGGTTTTACTTCACATGACTTTCCTTCTTTCATTCTTCTTAATTTGTACTCATGAGCTACTTATATAAATAATTTATTCACTACAGCCTCTAAAAATAACAAAATTTTAAGCATAAAAATAATGAATTATGTAACAAAACTTGTCATATTTTGATCATCTTTCTGTTTATTAAATTTGGGAACCTTTGGTTGGTTGGCCCTATTGTCGTTTTTGGGTCCTTCTTTCTGTCAGGTGAACTTAGTGATCCCAATTTGTATTCGTATTTTCTCTATTCACTATTCTATATCTGCATTCAAAATATTTGAATTAATGGATTTTTAGATGTTTCAAGCATGCTTTCAGTTAGTTGATATATATATATATATATATATATATAGCTATAAAAATCTGAAAATAAAAATTTTACAACTGGTTTATGTATTTTATTCTACGTACTTGAAGATTATCCTTTGGTTTATTACACTAATATGTTACAAAAATTGTTAATCTTTAACTCTCTTGCTATGAAAAACTCATTAAACATTAACTCACAAAATTAATAAATAATACCTACACTAAATTATCTGTATATACAACAGTATTCAAGGATGTTAATTTGCATGTTAGAACTAATTTTGTAGAGTTTTGTCACTCTTAGAATACAGATCAATTATTTATATGAAAAACCTCTTTGGAGCACATTACTTAGAACATTTCATGCAAATCATTGGTTTTTAAAATAATAATTTGATGGCCTTAAATATAAAATGATACCAAAAGAAAAGTTATAATATAAATCCTGTAAAGAAAAAAAAAAAACTGTCAAAGATACAAGCATCTGTGTAATGTTAGCTTGAGTGTTAGAAAATAAAAAAATGGAAAGTGTTTTAACTTCCAGGGAGTTTATTTTTATCATTTTGTTTACTTCATCCAAATGCTCGTGGATTTTCTTTTTTGCTTGTTGCATATTTTTGTATCAAACAGAAAACACTTATGTTAAAACAATGATAATTTAAAAGTCTAGTATTTCTTTGTGTGTGAAGAATATTCTTTAAAATTAGTTTGAATTTTTTTTAGATATTATGGTAGACAAGTGTATAAGTTATTTTAATTGGTATTTAATTCATGGCATTAAATGTATGGACATTTAATATTTCAACACTTTTTGTCTTTATTGCTTGCTTTCACTTCAACCATATATTAAATATTTACTACATTTGGTATAAATGAGACCATGCTTTTTGTTAATTTATTTTAGTTGGTTTTTATGTTTTGTAAAGGTATGTCGTTACTAAATTGGCAAAAGCATAATAATCTGGTTTGATTCAATGTTTCTTAGAAAACCAACTATTAAATTGTGGAAAAAAAAGTAAAAAATGGTTTGTTTCTGTTTTATGTAATCAAATCAAATTATTAAATTGGCAAAAAATAAAAATCTTGCTGAAACAGTAAGTTATGTGAAAAATTCAGAAAAAGAACAAGCCTAAAATACTATTTACAAATTTTCATATTGTTATTTTATAGTTGCAACATTCTTGCTTTAATTATACAAGTTACTTTTTCTTTTCTTACAGTATCGTGAGGAAAGGTTTCGTCTAACCAGTGAGAGTACAAACCAACGTGTTTTGTGGTGGGCTGTGGTTCAAACATTTGTTCTCCTAGTTATGGGTTTCTGGCAAATGAAGCATTTAAAGAGTTTCTTTGAAGCCAAGAAACTTGTTTAAACAATTTAACATGATGTTTTTGTTTGTGTATGACAGAAGGAACAACAAAAGTTACCAGTTATTTTTGTAATGTAAGTCATTTGAAAAATAAGACATTAATTAACTGGTGCTAATGAAAGGCTGATACCTGATGTGAATATTTTTGAATTGATTTTAAGTTTTTATTAAAATACTAAAATTATTCAAAATGTTTCTGTAAGCTAAAAATTGTGTAACTCTTTGAACAATGTAGTTATTACTGACCCAAGATAAATATATCATAAATAGGGTTTGCACATTTTTTTCACAGTTAAGTTTGACTCATCTATGGAAAGAGTGCTTGTGTTCCACAAAAAAAGAGTAGGGTTTATTCTGTATCTGCTAAGAATAAGGATATAAACAGGAATAAACCCTTGTGCCTTTAATGTCAGTGTTGAAAAAAATTTAACTTTTATAATTTTGAGTAGTATATTTTACCCAACAAATATTTAGTTCTAACAATATTTTTCAATAGCTGCACAAGTAAAAGACTTAAACATCTGCTTCTGTTGTTTTGTTTAAAAATATTTGAGTTAATGGATTTTGATAAATTTCAAATATACTGTTATTTGATACTTTTGTGAGTTAAATCTAATAAATCTGTTGTTTTTAAAAATCTGAACATAAAAACTTTAAAACTGATTTATGTATTTGATTAAACATTCTTCTTTGCTTTATTACACTAAAGTTTTACAACTGTTTCATAAAATGGATAAATTGAGTGGAAAACATTATAAATTAGCACATTGGCAGAATGCTAGAAACATGTGGACATAAATGACTGATTTAGAATTTATATAACCATTTTAAAGTGCACAACCCCATATTTAGTGTCTGAATAAAACAAGTATGTATAATATTTTCTACTGATTTTAGACCTGATTTAGTAAAATCATATGATGCAACAAATTCATTGGGACATTGGTAGAACCATTCAAACTTCATTTACTTGTACTGATGAATACGAAAAATAAAGCCAACTGAAAATAGTTTGTAGTTGATATAAAGTTACCTTAATACAGTTTAAGGGTGTAATAGACCAAATTTTGCAGTGCATCTTAATAATTTAATGGTATTAGTTTATAGTACTATACAATGGTGAGTGTACATTGTACTTATTCAGCAATTTAGTTTGGGAGATTTGTAGATAGACCTCAAATTAAATTCCTACAAAGTTTGTCCATTCCTTGGCTTAAGCCTACCACCAGAACTATAGTATAGTCCATGACCTTTATTATGTACATAAAAAGATTTACATGATTTTACGTTTAGAAAAATTCTACAAATAGTTAGGTGAAAATGCAACAGTAAGAAAAGCCTCTTAATATCCTTACAGTGCAAAAAAATAGCTTTAAGTTAGACCAGGTTTAAGAGAAAGTTCTGAATAAATATTAGTTTAAGTCTGTGGAACTATCTCAAAATGCATTCAGGAAAATATAGGTAACTTTATTAATGATAATAAATAAAATACAGTAGATTTATAAATGTTTACACGTATATTTTATTGGGTTTGTTTCATATTACATCAAATTATCAAATACCTCAAATTTGTTTATTTAATTTGTTCATCTTCTAATTTATTATTTGTTGAACTTTGAATGTGCCTAAATAAATTTAAACTGTGAAAATGCTAGTCCTAATGGATTATCAGAATGTGACACATGCACCCATATATAAATAACATATTCCGAATTTAAAACTATCCTTTTCAGCTATTTTTCATGCTGTATGAGAAATAAATTTTGTATACTAGTTTGTTCCAAAGGCTGTTATGTACAAACCTCATTTAGTCAATCACTGTTTTCCCCAGTTCTGAGCATCGGTGACCTTGATTCTCTATTACTCAGTTCTGTACTGCATACATCAGATGTTTTAACACAATCTTGTCATTTCCAATTCATTTTAGAGCATTTCGTTCAGTTTTATCCATCAGAAGCTATACCAACCTTCTTTCAAATGTAATCTTCTATTTCTTACAAATGTTTAACAGTTGTCTTTCATATTAGTTTTATATACATAACTGATCATCATTTGTTTATAACCATGTTTTTATTTGACAGAGATATTTTGCAGTTATTAAAGATTTTAGTAGCTCATGTTTGAGACTCTGACATATCTGAAATGTAAGAGAATTTTTTAAAATTAGTTTAGAGATTTTGATTAATGTCTGTAACTTGGAATAAATGTTTAAGAACTTTGACTATAATGAAACTTTTGTTTTTAAAATTCATTTTTATATGTATAGTTCTACACCCAGACTAGAGATACTTTCCTGTTTTGTTTTTTAACTTCATATTTAAAGATTTATATCTTTTTGTATCCTGTCCGCCTTTGCTTGAAACTCACTTGGGGTCAAAGAGAGACTAACTAATGTACTGTGATATAGTATTTATCAGATATCTAGTTGTTATCAGTTCCATTTATTTGTATTAAGAGAAATCAATGCAACTGAGAATACCAAAGAGTAGTTAGGAGTTGAAATTTTGATTCCAACACTACAGATGCTACTATTGCAGACATATTTCTCCCTACGTTTGTCTGTGCTCTTCAAAATTATCTAGTAAATTTGTTGTGACACTGTTGTGGAAATGGTATTCTTTACACATCAAAGGATGTATGACCTGGTGGAAAAGTTAGATGCTTAAGAGGCATAGACCTGTACATTGGACATTTTTCAATGCTGTGGAGGCTCCTGATAGCCATAAACCTAGAAAGAAGGACATGCAGCTTCTGGAGCAACTGACAAAGTGTTCCCCATGAGATTAAGTCTCAGCATGATTGGAGTATGACTGAGGACTGTTAGGGTTGTATCCAAGACCATAGGGGAATCTCTATAGGATTCAAAGCCATTTGTTAGTTACAGCAATAGAACCCAGACTCTGTTCAGTATCACTCACAACTAAAAGAAGCCTGAAGTGCTAGTGGTGAATGATGAATACAAAAATGAGATTTGTTGCAAACAGGCAAGACAGTGGGAACTTCCTGGGGAAGAGCTATTTATGGGACATTATAAAACCTCTATGATAGGAGGCATATTGCTGAATCTATATGGAGATGGGAGATGCCACTGGTTGAATAAATCTTCAAACAGGAACTGTTTCAGCTAATTGCAAGACAGTGGACAGTTGTGGTAATCTTTGGGGCAATAAAGAGCCTCTCCACAATGAGAGGCATACTTTAGTGGCAGTCATGGATTACGTAGTTATCATTCATCCAAGTGCAAGGGCCCTGACATCAGAGCCTACTGTACAGCACTGCTAATATATCTGCTTGTCTATTCAAGCATCAATTATGAGTTTATAGTGGTGAAGCTTATGCCAGAACTGCAGAACAGTGTTGTTCATTAGAAGTAATGATAGTGATGATGACTGTTTCTCTTGCAAAACAGTGTGATGCCTGAGGGCTTCACTCCTTTGTCAACTTGAGAGTGGTTCTCAGCCATGCACCTTTACAGCATGGTTGAGTATAAGGTTATGTTTTTCATTGTTTGAGAAGGTTCTTTTATTGTAAAGTGCATTATTTTAAAATATGTTGGTTTGTATGCCCTACATGGTAGGAGATATAGAAAGAATATCAGTTTCTAGTTAGTTTTTAGAGTGCTGTATTTGATGTAATTTTTTTGCTATTCAAAGTTTAGATTATCATTGTAACCAAACAATTATGAGCATTCTTCAACATGCACACTTAGCTGAATTTTTACCAGTTGGAGCACACCTGACCTTCATGTTTTCAATTCTGACTTTTGCTACTTAAGGTTGAAGTCTTGACTATTCAAGTATTTTTTTTTTAAACCAACCTTGTTCCCAGCTTCTAAAAACATTTTCTGTTGCATTATGGACAACTAGTTTAATGAAGATTACTATGCCCAGGACTATTGCCAGCCTGATGTTCACTTTAGTGGGTTTATGGATGAAGAAGCATTGCTGAAATATTAGACAGAGGAGAACTCATTTTCTATTGTTGGATTGGCTCTGAAGACTCTTGGAGCCATACAGCTTTTATTTGCCATGATAGGCCCCACAGAATTCACATCTCTATTGAATTTACTGGTCATAGAGGAAGCAACATTAATTGTATCTTTATTGATACAGGAGGAATGAAGCTTCAAGCAGCTCAAGTGAGAACAGTCGGCAGTGTAAGAAGAAATGAGAATTGTTCCTAAAATGGTGTGATGAGACAAGCACTAATGTAGACAGATGGAAACATTACACACATAAACCAAGGGAGTTTGAATTCTTTAGGAATGTTAAAGTGGTAAAGTCCCCTAATGATGCCTGCTGCCTCTTGAGGAGATTGTAAAACCTGAATACATCATCAAAAATATATGCTGTAAATGAAGTAGTGTCAACATTGCCATCTTGTCTAACTGCTGTCCACTTTTATCATTAATGCACCACCTGCCAGGAAATAACTGCTGAGTGAATAAAAGGTTGGGCCCTCTATACTTGAGATGATGAGTAGCTGTATTGGAGAATTGTACCTCCTTTGTAGTTAACTGAAAAGGTGCTACACTTGTGGGGTGAACTTGCCAATACCAAGAGTGCCCTGATCAAGGCTTGGGAGGATTAGCCACACTTCAGAATCTGCTGGTAGGCTTGAACTAATAAAATGGAATTATATTACCATCAGGAAAATATCAGTTCAAAAAATTGCCTTTTGATTTAGGTAAAGCCCGTCCAGTATTCTAGAGATTAATGGAGTACAAGACTGAATGCTTTCGTACTAGGATGATGTCATAGTTTTTAAGGCAAGTTTTGTAGAACATGGATTAAGATGGGTATATGTTTTTAATAGATTATGGAAAGTAAAATTGAAAGGGAGTAGATTATTTAGGTTATTTGCTCTCTAGAATGCATAAAACTGAATTTCAAAAAAAAAATTGTGTAAATCTTATTCAGTGCTAAAGACAGTGAAAGATGTGTATTTTTAGGATTCTATAGAATATTTATTTTACATTTTCAATAGTTGCAAGATCTTTAATGGAGTTAACAAAGAATGGTGTGTTTCCAGTAGACAGAGACAAGAAGCTTATGTAAAGTCAAGAGATTCACTTTTAACATCACCACTTCTGAGTTATTCTAATTTCAGTGAAGAATTACTATTAATCACAGATGCTTCAGGTTATGTAATAATACTTGTATTACATTTAGATAATATCTTAATAGGAATGCTTATTAAAATATCATTAAAGGTAACTGATGAATTATTTGAAGTATATAAGATAATTTCATTACCATTAGCATTAAGTAATGTTTTTAGAATAGTATTTAAACTGATATCAAACAAGTTCAAGTGTGGCCAACACATTTAAAAATAACTGAAATTGACATACCAATTGAAGCATGTAATCAAAACTCGGGAATATATTCTTTAATTATGTAACACTTGCAAGAATACAAGGTAAAATACCTGAATTATGAGAAAAGTGAATAATAACCCCACGATTATTTAATTTTTTTCAAAATTAACTATTTTGGTATTTGATTATTTAATATTAAAAATGAAACAAATACTATCTGTAGTCGCACCCCAAGCTAGATGCACATGAGTTTGCTTATCAGGTAAGAATGATAAAATTTAGAAGTATTGACTCTGTAATATTAATGAGAAATTGCTCCACACATGGACATGATGTAAATATACATTCAAGCTTTAGAAGCAAAACTAAGTACACTATTTGAAAATTAAATATAAAAGTATCAAATGTGAAAGAATTAGTGACAAGAAACAAAACTATTAGAAGTTAAGGGTGTATTAAACTCAGTATTTACTCCTGGATAGATCAGGATTAACTACTACATAATTCACTCAATATTTTAAAAAGATACATCTGAAAGAAAACTAGTTAATTCCTGGAAATTGACTAATTCAGTACTAGCAACACTATGCTTATTTTAACTGTAGCAGTAGTTAATCTGTGAAAACTTGATGGACCATAAAAATTAAGGAGTAGTAGTAACCATAAGAAAAGTTATGAAAGCCTTACTTATTTAAAAGTATTGAAGTTGAATAATTTATAGAGGCAAATTTTATGAGATGATAGGAAATAATGGACTGCTTTAACTGCAAGACAGTTTAAAAGACATCAACTCAATTGATGAGATTACCCAATTATTGATTTAAGCAATATTCAAAATTTTGGCAAATCAGTGTCAGTCTTAATTAAAATTGGTTTCAGTATAAAACCTTTGAAGCAGAAGTTGAAGATACAAATGGAATGGAAGCTATCTGACTTATTAAGTAGATTATCTGAAAGGAGAGACAATGAAGTAAAAACCTTCATATAAAAGGTGTATTGATAATGAAAAGAGTGAAAAAAAACTTAAAAATAATAATCTGGAAACCATTATATATAAAAATAGAGTTAAGTGTTTGTGATAATGTAAATGAACTAACATTGTGCATAAATTCCCCTTTTTCCATACTGAGAAATGAGTGCCATGATGGACATCAATAAATTTAACATAATAGATTTGTATGTAATAAAAATAACTAGCAGTAAAGTTTTGTGATACACCATGGGAGGAAATGTATCCATTGAGGCCTCACTGTAATAAATAACTCCTTATTGAGATAGACTGGTAACCAGGAGCATCAGCACGTGTTTTTTTACCAGCTAGAGTTGAAAGATGGAAAACTAGTTTATTTTCAATTATCTTATGTGTCTTGAGATCCATATAGATTATGAGAGAGACAATATGTAAAGGGATTGAACAGACAGAGTTAAGTGGTGTGCCATGTATTAACATGAAAAAAAGTCTTGTTGTTGCACATTAAGATTGTTTAATATCCCAGGAGTTGCAGATTGTGCATCTCTATCATATAGGTGATGGACCCCACTACAGCATAGCTAAGGAAAAATAGCAGAGATTGACCTTAGACTTTGAAGGACTAAACATTTTTGTTACACACGTAGCATATATAGTTTAGTTTATATATGTAGATAAGTTATCAAGGAAATATATAACTATTATTTTTCCATATTTTGGTTGTTTTGTATGTACACTTTGATCTCTTTGTGTAGAGCTTGTGATCTTTAACCATTTTTATTGTCTGTTTCCAGTCATCTAAATTACATAGCAACAAATTTATATTAAAGCTGGAGTAAAACCACTCTTAGTCAGTTTGTCAGCAGTCCACCACAGAACCATTTTTTGGAAGGAAAAATATTTATTCCAAAGTCATAAGTTGTATTCTGTGCTAACTAAACTTAAAAGATATTTATAAACTAAAGTTTAGGAGAAGTGTTTGCTATTTTGAAGTGTAAGATAACTATGCCATATAATGTAAACAGTATAGGCCTAAATAAGTATTTTATGTTTGTTAGTTCATAAAGTTACTTATTCTTATTATGGTAGTGACCTGTGGAGGAAAATACACTAATTGCATATGCTGATATTTCAAATAAATACCATTTGTAATGAATACCTGCTCTCTGATATTGCCTGTTATAGGCAAATTATTAAATATGTCACTAGCATAGTCATTGGTTTGGTAAGTGAAGTGGAAGTAACCAAAGCTAGCAGTAATGCTCGGGTTGAACGTTTCATCACATCTGAGATAACTGCTTGAGGATTGTACAAACAATCTGGACTCAGTGCAAAGATAAAAGTTTGGTGATCTGTTGATTAAGTATTCCAATATAAAAAGAAAAGTGTACCTAGTTATGTATAAACTTTAGACAGGTAAACATTGTAATTTACATTGATACCTTCCTCTTTTTTGCAAACAAATCAATATTTGGATATTTTGGAAGGCTTCCATAGGTTTAACACAGGATACTGACAAGTCAAGCTTCATGGTAAGAACAAGCCTAAAAACTTGTGGTTTGTACGAGTTTTTCAGCTTGCCATTTGGAATATGCGATATTTGCCATTTTTGAGAGGTTACTGGAATATACAGTAAAGGGGCTAAAATGGGAAAGTTGCTTGTTCTATATCAGTGATGTCTTGGTATTTGCTCATATGCACAAGTCTTTGGCTGGGAATTTAAGAATGATATTCCAGTATTTACAAAAAAGCAAGCTGAAACTGAAACCAGAAAAATGTGTACCTGTGTGCACAGAATTGAAATTTATTGGTGATGTTGTAGCAAGAGATATAGTTTCATTGGCTCTTTTAGGAGAGTTACAATGTAATATTGACCTCAACCTGTGATGAAACATAAATTCCAATGTTTCTTTGGCTTTGTGTTTTATTCTTATGGTTTGTGACCAACTAGAAAATAACAAGAGCATGTTTTGCAGAGCCTCCAATGCTAGCATATCCACATGACTGCAAGTTGTAATTGAACACTAATGCCAGTAATAGTGGAACCTGAAAAATATTATCACAATTTAAGGACATAGCAGAATGTGTGTTTGTTTATGCTACTTTTATGGTGATGGCTCCTAAATGCAGGTACTGTATGATGAGAAAAGAATTGCTTACAGTTGTTTTTTTAAATGTTACTTGTTATATATGTTACTTGTATGGTAGAAGATTCACTGTTCTGGTGGACCAGGCATTGCTTGAATGGTTAATGAACTTTTAAAATGTGAAAGGGATGATAGCACATTGGATAACAACACTGAAAAAATATGCTTTTGTTATGGTACTTTACTCAGGCCACAATGTAGCAACAATGATGAATTGTTTCATTGCATTATGAGGCCGTGTTCCTTTGTGAAATGTCCTGACTATAGATACTATGTGGGATTTGAAATCATTTCTGCTATAGCAATGTTCAGCCAAACAGTGGCATATTTCACTAGTGAATTGATATCATTATTAACAATGAGATTTCTAGGAAAGTGTGACTGAAGGACCTGATGCTCATTGTTAGACAGGAATGTAAAGCTTAGCTAGTACAGGAATGTAGCACCAGTGCATGTTACATGTGACTCCTCTATAGTCAGCTACAGTATCAGGAAGGTGTGTTGTGCCATTGTTATCAATCACAGAGCCATAATTCTGTGGTTTCATTGCAGCTGTCAATTTCCAGAGCTCTATGATGATAGGTTCTCTATACTTTGCATAACATATTGTGCTGCTATTGAAGAGCAGTTCTACTAGCTTTATTAAATTATACGGTGTTGGTGAGAACATCGCCACCCAAGACAGGGTGAACTCTAGCAAAGATTTGTTTTATATTCTCTGAAGGATATCCCTGGATATTTTTAGTCTATATCTAGAGGCTGAATGAGGCTATCAATATGTACTCATTGCCACTTCAGAAAATGGGCAGAGACTTGTATAATGGTTGATGTTTTGGGACAACCTGTGGTTTATGTATTGGTGGAGAACTGGGTAGCCTGGCTTGGAGCACTAGAAGAAATCCATGAGAACTGATATAGCTAATTTCATCATCCAACTGTTTGCTGAATTGTGCAAGATGTGAGGTAAAAGTACACTTTTCTCCTTATCATCCCCAGTCTAATGGTTTAGTAAAATAAGAAATGGAAACTATGAATTGTAGGCTTGTGATGTTTCTTAATCTAAGCCAGACTTACTGGCAACTGAATAGAGGTACAGTCTATTTGGTGAACATTTGGGTAGAAAATCATATTTGTTTTTGATGTGATGTATGGTTCTCTTCAAACAGATTTCCCACAATGTTCATAAAACTATGTAGAGTGGTTAAGGCAATTAAATGTATACATGGCATGATTGATATTATTATGATTTAGTTCTTTGGTTCCATCACATCAAACTTGCCTTTGATTGAGAAAAATAAATCAGTTAAATTCTTTCTTAAGATTTAAATGCTTAAGAAGAAAATATTAAACAACATTAATATATTGTGTTACTGACCTAGCTAGTCCTTTCATGAAGAATGTTAGGAGATGTATGGCACCTATTTGGATCGATTTTTTTTATAACTTTACGTATTTATATTTATTTCAAATATTGGAATTAAAATAAGTGTATTTTCTCCACATTAATCAACTGGTTTGTCTAATGTGTATTACAGTTCAGATGCTCGTGATTTTTTTTGGTCCAGTAAAAAATCAAATTTAGAATGATAGAAAAATTTATAAGAATAGTAATGTGAATATTATTTAAAATATTGCATTACTAGTCACATGATTATCCAGGTCCAAGCGTGGGACTAAAGCTGTTTTTTTTTTAACCTCCGTGTTTTTCTAACGTTATAAATGGAGCCAGGGTAGTATTTTTAGGTAAAATGATAATCCCAAAGAGTCATTAAGATAGGTTTGTACATGAACAGAAAATTCTACAAGGTGTTTATTATGAAGTAATTCTGAATTTTCTGATTTTGAGTTTATGCAAGAAAGATACTGGAAACAAATGTAAAAATATAAGTAATAAAACACGTTCTCTATTAAGGAACAACAAATGGAGGCTGTAACGATGAAGGTATGTGAAATTGTCGAAATCTGTATATACTTGAACTTCTTGTTCCATAATAGATTGCTTTTAACAAGGTATAGTGTATTGCACTTGTATTAGATTTTTTACTCAATTTATAAAACAGTTTGTGCTTAATACAGTGAATGTTCGCCTATACAGGAGAGCTCAATTCTACCAGAGCTTGTTTCACATTATACTCTATGCAAGTTTGTATAAGTTTTTCTGTTCAAGAAAATATAGTATACACTTGAAAGCCCATTTTTACAACTACATCTATAAAACTCCGTACATGGAAACATCACATAGATAAGTTTTATTTTTACAGCCCTTTATGAATTACTTAAATAATTTGTCTCGTATACAAACACCTTGATGAATATAATTAAATGTATCTTTAATTACTCTCCTATTCATATTAGCTCTCTTGACGTCACTTTTTAAAGAACAATTTTACATACCGGCCTGTACAAACAGACCACAATACCTTCACCATAAAAGCTGTCACTTACGCTCACTCACATGCCCGCAGGGCGTGAGGGATTATTTGATTCCTATTTCAAAGAAAAACATACACTCTCGGAGGGAGATTGAAGGAAAAAAGATAGAGGGGTAAGAAAAAGAAAAGTTAAAAAGGAAAGAAAATATAGATCGGATAGAGAGACAGAAAATATGGATCGGATAGAGAGACAGGAAAATCACTGTAAGAATATCAAGACTAAGATTTGAATTTTGTTTTTTTCTTCACTTATTTCCTCACAGTCGGAGCGCGAGCAGATGTATGTTAGGGAAACGCTGATTCTCGTCGTTGAGTGAAGACGTGTTTTGTGTGAGCTGCGTGTTTTCGGTTCCGCTTCTGAAGTATTTCGAAATTAGTTTCCTTTCCGTTAACTTCGTTTTAAATTCTATTCTAGTAGTAATCACTTTGAGTTAGATAAGCTACATTAATTGACGTTAGATTTAATATTCCGATTTTTCTATTGCGCGGACCATTATGCCTTCCCCTGAAGGGGTGGAAGGTGAAATAACGAGGGGTGATTATTTATATGATACGAAATCGTGTATGAAGTGTTCTGTTTTTTGTTTCATGGTAATATTGACAACAGTGATGTATTTCGGCAAATATGTGATGCATCAATCTCGGCAATCGTCCCAAGACCTAGAGGATTAGAAATTACGTTTGTTTTGCAGAATGATGCTGATTTAGCAGTCGGTGATGTATTAACGGTCAGGTTTGTGATGTACTTGTCGCGAACAGAGTTGTAACGGTTTCATTCTTTCAGGTACAAGAATACGTAACGAACAATCAAATTAGGACAAATTAATCGAACTAGATTGCACTTTAAAAGGACCGATTGTATGGAAACGTATTGATGGTATGTATATAGGAATAAGGCATGTTCGCAATCTATTACCAACAGGTGTATCATCTTTACCGAATGCTATACGCCTTATAGATCCAGTCGGAAAGGGTGCATTCAATCAAATAAAACACAATGATCAGATAAAAGTCTGTAATACATTATGACCGATGATCATTTGTACAGCAGCTGCCCTAAACGTAAATGTAAGAAATGTGGAGAGATCGGACATATGGCGCGAGATTGCATTAATACTAATAATCAACTTACTAATATCGAGCAATAAACGCCTTCTGAATTCACTGACACCCCCATCGCTTCCTATATGGAAGTGAAATCGCCTGCTTTAATTACTCAAGTTCCTAACGCATCGTCGTTAATTGGCAACGCGAGACGAGAAGAATCGTTGGAGATTTACCCTGCCAGTGTTAAAGAATCAGAAAAAAATGTTATAATTTCTACCGAAAGTGGAAAGGAAGATAATATCATGGACTACACGAATGCAACAAGAAAAAGGATATCAATTGATGGAAACAAACCACAAGAAAATACAAAAGTAAAACAGGAAACAACCAGAAAAATATTAGTAACACAACATAGTTTTCTAGTTAAAATTATGCACTGTCAATGTCAACGGATTATCTGATGTGTTTAAGCTAGAAAAAGTTTTAACTTTGCTCAAAAAGAGAAAATACGATATTATTTTATTACAGGAAACATATTGGTATGATGCTTTTGTTGATCATGTTAAGTTACAATGTAGAGGGGAAGTTATCTCTGACCCTAGTGAATTAGGTTAAAAAGGTGTTGCCATTTTAATTAGCATTTATCATTCACTTACAGTGCTAAACATTTCACAGTTGTTAACGTTTATGCTCCAAATTCTTCTGCACCACGCTGTACATTTTTCAGTAACTTAAAATTTGATATGCCAACTGAAGTTTTTCATCATAATAGGCGATTTCAATCGCGTTTTAAACGAAAAGTTAGATAAATACCAATTTCATGACAATGACAGATCCCGAACAGTATTACACGAAGTTTTCAATTCATTTGATATAGTTTTCCTACCAACCGAGAATTCACTCGGTCTAAAATAACCTGTGGTAATTTGTATCAGTCTCGTATAAATAAAACACTTGGGTCTCAAAAGTATATCCCGTTTCTCGACAATTTGTCGTGTTCTGTTTCATTACAGTGATCATAATATTGTTGAAAGTATAGCGAGTTTTTCCCGTGCGCCGTGAGGGCTTGGTGCGAGGTTGTTTAATGATAAACTACTAGACAATGTGAAGTATACTAGGAATATTTAATAACTGAAAGAAGTAAACGCAGAAAAACTTTAAAAAACGACTTAGCTGCTTGTTGTCATCAGCTATTTAGTGATATTTATCTTCTTATCCGTACATATGCGAAAATAGAAACTCAAAACCTCAAGTATAAGCTTGCACAACTAGAGTCAAAGTTATATAGCGAGAACAATTGTCGAAAGACGCTCAGCGTGATCCTGAGTGCGCTTTTAACTTGGAAGAACAAATAAATGATATACAGCTTGCCAGTATAGAAGGGACCTGAGTTCGGGCACGTGTTAAATGGTTTGAAGAGGGAGAAAGGAGTACACTGTACGTTTTTCGTACAGAAAATTATAGAGTAAGAAATACATTCGAAAACTGTATGATGAAAATAATTTGTTTTGTACGACCATAACTGATATTTTAAACTGAATATATTCTTATTATTGGAACTTGTATGGATGCAGCGATACCGATAGAGACCTTATGTTTATATTCATGTCTAAATTAACTAAAAAGTTGTCTTCCGTCGATTGTGAACTTTGAGAAACTCCCATTTCATCGGAAGAAGTGTTAATGCTTTGAAAGGAATGAAGAATCGCAAATCTCTCGGTCTCGGTGGTTTTACCACAGAATTTTATGCCTCTCATTGTGGACTATTATGTTAAGTTGTTAAATCAGCTGTACTTGCAAAACCAGCTACAACCAATTATGAGAAAAGGGTTAATTGTCTTGCTCCCTAAAGAAGGTGACAATACTAGATTACAAAACTGGAGACCCATAGTTCTGCTGTCTCTGTCTTACAAAATTCTATCCTGTGTTCTGGCTTTGCTTTTGTCACGTGTTATTGCTAGTGTCGTTTCTATAGACCAAACATGTGTTCCTGGTAGGGATATTACCACTCCACTTGCGTTACGATCTATAATGGAATATTTGGATTTAGAGGGTGGGATTCTGGTCTCTGTTGATCAAATACAAGCATTCGATAGACTTGATCATTCATACATGTTTGCAGTTCGTTCTCGAATGAGATTTGGCGCCAATTTCTGCAAGTGGATAAGATTACGTTATAACAACATCACTGGTCTCGTTAAATGTAATGGATATCTGACAAAGGAATTTATTCTCTTTTAGAGGGATAAGACAGGGTGTCCCTTGTCGGCATTACTGTATGTTCTCTGTGCAGAACCTTTCAGAGAAGCCTTGGTACATAACCTACAAATTAGAAGTATTTCTCTCAAATACAGTCATATCTGTTCGACTTCTTTGGTGATACTCAGATAACAGTGTCTGACACTGACTCTATTATTACCATACAAGAAACGTGTAATGATTATGAACGGACATCTGGGGGCAAAGTAAACTGAGAAAAAAGTAATGTGGTTGGGCTCATTAGTTGATAACCAGGAATTACAGATGAGTAAATTGGATATTGGAAATGGCTCTCTAAAATTTTTGGCTATTCAGTTCCATCCGAATGCGGCAGAAATGCATGATATGAACTGGAAAGTAAAGTGCCAGAGAATAACACGCTTGTTGGTTGCTTGGAGATATCGGAGTCTGTCATTGAAAGGCATAGTTATGGTAATGAACTTGTTAGCTTTCAGTACTATTTGATATTATCTGATGGTCTTGCCGATGGAAAACAGAATTTATCTGACAATTAAACATAATATTTTATGGTTTATGTGGAATGGTGGAGTACATAAAGTGCGTTATGAAGTTTTGGTTTCTTCGAAAGACAAAGGTGGACTCAGTTTAACAGACATCAAGATGAAAAAGACGGCGTTAAGGTTAAAATGGTTCTTCAGATCAACAGATTACAACACATTTCCATCTCTGCGCATCCTCTTTGGTCATCTTTTAGGCAAGTATGGCGATTTAAATCTTTGGAATGGTGTGTGGTATTGTGACATTCTCCCACGACACATGATGAATGTTCCTACATTTCTTTTATGAAGTATTAGAGGCATGTAAAACGCTCGTTAACTGCCGTCGAATCTTCCCAAATAATACCGAAATTGTTTTCCGGCAATCACTGTTTCTCAATGTTTTTGTTCCCACTATGGGATTAAGTACATTCTAAATAAAAAAAATTATTCGCGCGGGACTGTACTTACGAATTTGTCCTTCGTTGGCTTCCCTTAAAAACTACATAGCTATTATCGAGTTATGTCAGGATGTATTTGAAAGTGTGCTACCTGTACAAGTTAGACAGTATTACAAAAAGTTATATGATGCTATTCCAGAAGAATGGAAAGACTGAGTTGAAAGAGAGATTCCCCCAATTACAGGTACGACACAATTTACTTTTAAGGTGTTCGACTTAGATGGCGAAAATGTTATACACTTGAATGATCTTCCTGTTAAAAAACTAATTAAGTTAATATACCACCCCCGTTACAGAAGAAATTACTGCATGGAAAGATATTTTAATATATACTAACTGGGAAAAAATACATAAATATACGTATCACCCATTTAAGGGCTTTGTCTTTCCTGATTTGGATTATTTGTTTTATCACAACGCCTTAATGACGAACAATAAACTTGTTCATATGCAAAAACATGATACTGGTTTATGTACAATATGTGGTAAAGACACAGAAACAGTGAGACATTTATATGCATGTGTCCAATGGTTCAACCCTTATGGACATTAGTTTTTGACACTATTTTCTTTATCACTCAAAAAGCAGTACCAATTAATCAGAAAAAGCGAATTGTTGTACAAGGCTTTCTAGACGAATTACGAAAAGATGACAGCTTACAATGTATGTTTTTGATTACTTTAGTTAAATATTGTATTATGACTGTTACGAAAATTTGTTTAGCCAAAAATATTCATTTAAATCTATTGTAATTTTATAAGGCTCAGTTAAGAAAGGAAATAAGTTCTGATTATTTGAGATATGTTTTTCGTAATAATGTCGATGCTTTCTTCCAATTTTATTCTAAATTTTTCGTCCTTGTTCGGAACGCTATATTATTGTATGTCCTTTGCCACGAGATATTATAGATAGTATGAGGTGCATTTAATTGTACAAAACTGTTTATTTGATCTTTCTACATGTCTTGTTTGTAATTTATATGATTATGAGGCCTCTTCAGGAGGATTCTTAAATTTAAAAAAAGTAAACAATTGAACACTGGATCAAGCAAGATGGTGTCCGATGTAATTCTGTATGAATTTTTTTTTTTTTTTTGTCTAGTTGTGGTTGAATAATGAATATTTTTTTCTCCTGTTTTTCTAAATATTTATGTTGTGATAATTTTAGAAGAAAATATTTTTTGTGTATTCTAATTAGATAATAAACAATATTTTTTCCTTAATTGTATAATTAAATGTTTATTTTGATCTAAAATTTATATTTTGTGAATAATTTAATAGAATATAAAATATTAATTTTTGGCCATTTTATGCGTATTTTAGCTTTAGCAGAGCATGGGGGATCATTTGAATAACAAATATAACTGCGCTACCCGTCCCTAATTCGGCAGTGTAAGGCTAGAGGGAGGCACTTAGTCATCACCACCCACCGCCAACTCTTGGGCTCTCTTTACCAACGAATAGTGGGATTGATCGTAACTTCATAATGCTCCCACGGTTGAAACCCGCGAACCTCGGATTACGAGTCGAGTGCCTTAATCATCTGGCCATGCCGGGCCACTATAGACCTTGTGTAGCTTTGCGCGAAATTCAAAACAAATACAACTATATTTACGAATCTAGTGGCGGGTGGCATTATATTTTTGTCAAATTAGGGCTTGTTGGTGTATTACGTAATGCAAAATAAAGAGTAAATAGATACATGGTACGGTTAATTTATGTCCTTTCAATATGGTAAAATGAGTTATATTGGGGAAGGAGTTAATTTGAATGTGACTTACTTTACGTTACATGATATTTGGACGAGCATATTTGTGAAAAAAGATGTATTTTATTGTGAAAGTAAAAGAAAAATGTAATTTAAACATGTTAAATTACGTAATAAATTTAATGAAAAATGCTGCATATGAAAGAAACTAGAATAGTAAACACATCTATGATATTTAACGTAGTAAAGTACATAAAATTTTCAATGTGAACTTTGAGGTCGCTCACCAGCACTGACCAAAGCGGGTATGTTGTGACATAGGGTTTTGTCGTTGCTAGTCTCAGGAGGTGAAGCAGAGAAGAATCCTTGAGGCGACTTCTGTTGTGGTTCTTAATGAATTTCATCGTGGAGAACACACTTTCACATATGTATGTGCTACCAAACATTGATGTCATTTTCTGTCCAAAAGCACGCAGATTTGGAAATCGAGTTTTGAAAGTAGTTTAAAGAAATCTGGTCCTTTTTCTTGTGTGGTTTGCAGAAATGGATGAGCTTGCAAATCACACAATTCAAGTTAAACATAGCTTATTGATTTTTTATGTTATCACAAAGAGTATTATTGAACAGCTTTATCCTGCTTTTTAGCATTTCAAATTCTTCGAACCTTGCATTAAACTCATCTGATATCTTCAATATTTACACAAAATTTTGAAAAATCAAGTGGCTCATCATCTTTGAACTATTCTGTTAATTTCTGACAACTTCGAAAGTGGGCCAAGCCGTTGTTTTCTAAACAAACTTTGAAATTTCTTAACTTATTTCGAAACTCATTTATGTTTCCCACTAAATCTGATACCATCTGGTTGAGATCGTTAAGGTGAGTGGTGATATCTGCGAGAGAAACTAGTTGTTTCAGAAAATCCTTACTTTTGATCTCTTCTTCCAATTGTGTTGTATCCGATGAAACAAACTAATCGAGGAATGCAGGGATTTGTTTCCTTATTCCAAAGAATCGTTCAAGCCACTTTCCGGCACTGAGCCACCTTTACTGTCTTCATATCCTCCAAAAACTGCATCAGCTGCCAATGTAAAAGAGCTTTGTTTCTTCCTCTTATTATGTTAATAACGGGTTTAAAAAACTTCGTTTTGTTTCACTGATTTCCCACACAAAGCTCCTGGATAAATAACACAATGAAATGTTGGACAACTTACTTCATTTTCCCTAAGAAAACCAACAAAACCTAATTTTGTTCCAGTCATCGCAGGTGCGCCATTTGTCACTATTGTTGAACACTTACTGAAACCTTCGGTTTTATCAACTGAATTTTTTACTGCCTCAAAGATTCCTTTCCTGTTGTGGTCCCTCGAAGAGCACATACATTCAATAATTCCTCTTTCGTTGAAAAATCTTCATGAATAATGCATACAAATATTAACAGCTAACTTACATCTACTTGATCAGTACTTTCGTCAAGACAAAGCGAGAAATAAGTACTTTTTTCAACCAATCGAACAAGTGAGTTTTCTAATTGTTCTCCCATATCGGTGACCCTTCTTTGTATGGTTTGGTTGGAAAGTGGGACTGATTCAAATTTCTCAGCAATTTTGGCATCCTCAAATGCCTTTGCCATTTCAACAGCACATTTCTTTACCAAACTGCTGTCAATAAAAGGTTTCTATGCTCTTGCAAGTTCAAGAGAAACGATGTACGAAGCATTCAAAGCAGATGTCTGGCTTTCTAAAAACTTGTTAAACATACTCGTTTGTTGTTTTAATTTCTTGCTGAAATCCACAATCTGAACTTTTCGAGTTTCTCCTTCATATTTTTATACTTTTCTTCATGCATCGTTGAATAATGCCTTTTCACAATAAATTCTTTGGGCACTGATATAATTTGCATACAAACTAAACACTGTAATTTGGTGTTATTGTTTGTAATTAACGTTCTCAACGTTCCTGGTACACTATTTTCACTGTCAATCTTACGTTTCTTAAAAACTTTGCTCATGTTTATATTTACCACGGAACTGAACAGTGATAATTTACAACACGTCAACCTCCACAACAGTAAACGGACAATCTGGCAACAGCCACCAGCCGGTCGAGTTCACTTTGTCTAGCAGGGGGAATGATGGTATAATACGCCGAGGTGTATGTGATATAATTTAAAAGCTATTACTATCAAGTTATTACTGTAAAATTATAGAGGCATAAATAATAAACATATAGGTGTACACAAACTAAATTTTAAATTTTCATTAGTGAGTGTCAGTTTGAGCTTTCATGCATTTTTACCTCACAAGTCAGATTTTTCATTTCTTCACTACAAAAAAAAAAAAAATTATAAAAGTAGGTTATTTTTCAATAGACCTTCGCGGGCCGCACAAAACCATGCCGCGGGCCGCCTGTTGGAAATCCCTGATATAGAATAACTTGACACTCGACTCGTAATCTGAGGGTCGCGGGTTCGAATCCCCGTCGCACCAAACATGCTCGCCTTTTCAGCCATGGGGGCGTTACAATATGCGGTCAATCCCACTATTAATTGGTAAAAAAGTACCTCAAGAGTTGGCGGTGGGCAGTGATGACTAGCTGCCTTCACTCTAGTCTTACACTGCTAAATTAAAAACGACTAGCGCAGATAGCCTTCGTGTAGCTTTGCGCGAAATTTAAAACAGACCAAAAACCAAACCATAGAATAACTTTTTTTCGACGTTATACTCGTCATTTTCATTTCATTGATTTTTTACCCCATTTTTGGACTAATCAGGTTTTACCTTTTTCTGTTCTAGATATTCTTCGCAATAAATACAAAGATGCTGGGAAGAAACATGCAAGTGATCGTCACAAAGTCAAATGCTTAGAATGTGAAAAAGTCATGGGCAATGACTATAGAAACAGACATATTCAAAGCTGCCACAGTGATATGTTGAAGGCCGTTAGAAGTCAAAGTTCTCTGAAATCATATCAGAATCGCAAAAGAAATCAAAATGTTTTGTTCCACTCCATCTACATCATCACTCACAATGGAAAACAAAACTAATGAACAGTCAGTAGAAGTAAAGACTGATTCAAATTCTTAAGAAATCAGTTTGACTGACCCATTTTTGACAAAAGTCAAAAGCACTGTTTCAAAAGAGGCACACTATTTTCAGGAAGAAACTCCTGGAAGAGGTAGAACCTCTCACAGTAAATTTTGATTCAGAAGATGATCACAATGAATGAGAATCAATTATCTTCAAAAAGAAAGATTGTGGTTGGTATTCTCGATCAAGAAAAACAAAATTCCCATTCGTCTTTGGTTATAATTTGTTAAAATGGATTTATGAGAATGGCATCTCTCAACTCCAAATTATTCTCAGTTGGCACAAACATTCAGCACTGTTCCAGCCACATCTTGTTTTGCTGAAAAATCATTTTGTACTTTATGTCAAATCAAAACTTACGCTCTACCATTGGAGAAGAAAGACTGTCTCATGTTTCCATTTTGAATATTGAAGGAGAAATTACAAATTTTGTGATGGAGAACAAAATAGAAGAGGTGATCAATGTTTTTGGCTCATCAGAAGAATCATGAAAACTTATTGTCTATTTGAAGTCTATATTGACTTATATGCGTCAGAAAAGTATAAACTAACTGCAATACAAAATTTATGTTTATGGTTTTTGATTCTTAAAAGCAAATACATGTTGTTAGTTTTTCAGAACAATCAGGGTAATTAAAATTTATGTTTACGTTTTTTTTTATTAAAATATGATGTTACTTTTTTGGAAGGATCAAGGTACTGATCTCCCAGTTGAGAAATCTGTCCTGTGGGCTTGCTCATGCTAAACATAACATTTATCTTCAGTTAAGCTTTTAGAAGAAAGAAAACCCGTTCAGATGAAACAGATTACTGAAAGCACACTAAGGATCTAAAACAAGCTGTGTTACAAAGAGGGTATAAGGATACCAAAATTAACAGATAGATTGAAATAGCTAACAATAACTATGAAAAAAAAACATCCTGAAACACAGTTGATCCTACACCAAGAAGACCTGCCAACTGATTGTAGGGGACCACTCCAAGGCCATATGTCTATAGGAATTCAAGACCAAACTGGTGTGTTGCAGTGCCTCAGAAACCACTCAACCACCAGGATCCTTTCCTCTCCCTTCATGGGTCGCCATGCATGGCAAACATGTGGCTGAACGTTCAGATCTCAGAGGAGGTAACTGAAAATAAAGAACCTTCCTTTGGAATTCCCCTTGCCACATACAGGAATCCACCTTGAAGTGTCCAGTAAGGAACCATCAGGGCAGCTCAAAGATGTGACAGAAATTTCTAGCATCTAAGAACCAAGGTAAGAAATAAATATAACTAAAATGTTAAATGATCAAGTATCTGATTGGTTAACAAAAACAAACAAATGGAAATTTTAGTGAAGAAACAGCATGGTAAACATGTAAAATGTGTAGTAAGGAAATATTTTGGTAACAGATAGGTATGAACAAATTCCAGTAAGAAGGTATTAAGGTAGCAAATAGTTATGACTAAAATAGTTTAGTGAGGAAACATGGAGGAACAAAGTGAAATGAAATGTACAATTTTAGAATTATAATCTCTAAATCATAGAACTCTAAATGGATATATTACTTCATTTACTAGTTTGTTATAATTTCTCAATTATTTATTGAAATAAAGCTGTATGTAACCATGGGAAATTTGCAGATTTTCTTAAGTTTAGAAAAGTGAATGGGTATGGCACTGTAAAAGCTTGAAAAGGTAGAGTTAATCCTGCTGTTAATCCAGATTTCTTTGGAATTATAAAGTCAGCACATGGAACACATTCTGTAAAATGCATTCAAGTGTGTATAGTTTCAAACTTTTCTAATACTCTGTACAAACAAAAACAGTTTTTTCTTGATGATGATAAACCCACTTGGAATAAAAATGCATCTCAGAATGGCTGGTATGGATATAAATACTTTTATTAATAAAGCAGAGAACATGGTTAACCTGAAGATGATCTAGGAAGGTCAAAACATTGTTCTCTGCTTTATTAATAAAAATGTTAATACCCATACCAGCTGTTCTGAGATACAAAAACAGTTTATGGTGTGGAGGCCTAACTATGTTTAAAAAGTAGATATCAAAGTAAAGAACTGGCAAGCAGAGAAAGAAAACATTTTGTTAAAAAATATTTAAAGTGGATTGGTGGTATTGTAAGTTAAACACTTCAGTAATCAAGTAAACTGACAGAGCAAAACCTTGTTTGTTATTTCTTAGATGCTTCGATGATTACTCACTCTGAAAGAGTAGAAATTTGTTTGAACTATTACATGTTTCAGTAATGAACTACACTAAAACTACAATTTCATCTGAAATGCTGCATGTTTCTAAGCTCAACTACACAGAAATAGTGGACATCTGTCTGATCTAGTGCATGCTTCAGTAACAAACTACATGTCTGTCTGAAATGTTGCATGTTTCAATACTGAATACAATACAATACAATTTAATACAGTGTGACAGTGAAAGTCAATATAATTTACTGCACACTTTGTAGTTTCTTAATTTTTGCAGATGGTGCATCCCAGTAAGTATGTTTATGTTTTCATGGCATTGAACATTATTTCGTAATTAGTTATACTTTTAAATCTCATTGTAGAACATCAACTACATTTTAAGTTGCAGCCAAATGCTCAAATTAGGTCAGCTAGGACATGTGTTTAAAGAAACATCAATCTTATTGTAATGTTTGATCACATAAAACTACTCTAAAAGCAAAGCGGTCATATTTAGCTAGTTTTAGCATTATGTAATTATGATATACAAGTAATATAAATAATGATACAAATATTACTCCTGGCATTCTAATGAAGCCAGCCTGACAAACTCTACATGAAAAGTTTGTTTAGCAGTAGCAAAAATTCTAATGAAAAACAACTTTATTACTTCTCTTTTTTTTTCACAATTTGTTCAATGAAGGTGAACATGCAAAATTTAAAGATTTATTATTTTGTTTTATAGATTCATCCTAGTATGAAAACTATATTCAGCTTGCACCTTCAAAATTATGTTTTCTTAACAAAATGCTAACATAATTAAAAACATACTACAGTATGCTCTTATTTTTATGACCATACACTCTTGTGGGAGTGTGAACTTGAATGTTAAAATGCTAAAAAATTACTTTTAGTTTAATTTTTACTTGAGTGACTTGTACTTTAAGATGGTTTGGTTGTTTAAGAGCAAAGAAACACGATGGGCTATCTGCTGTGTCCATCATGGAGAATGTTATCCCGTATTTTAGTCCATATTACATTACTTACCTTTCTGAGCTTTAAATTTACTATTTCACTTCTCTTTTGTATATTTTGAATAAACATCCAACAAGGCTCTCTATGAACTCCACAACTGAAACTTGCTTAACCAGAGAAGAAATAGCTATTTATTTATTTTTTTTCCAGAAAGAAAATAATTGATGATTTGGTTCTCCAGAAAACATTTGAGATACACTGAATGGTTTCTCAGAACAAGATTCACAAACTGATTTCCAAGGTGAACAATTACCTTCGCACTTCAGTCTGTTACTGGATATTTCTGCAAGTATACATAAACATAAATTATGCACAATTTTCGTGATAAAATAAAATTACTCATGTTAAAATAGGGAAAATGATATTTGTAACTTTACATTATATTTAATTGGTATATCAATGTAAAATTAAGTTTATAAGTAATCATTAAACCCTTTCTCATTACTCAGTATTTAAAATTTTTTTTTACATTTTATAATCTTTATTAAATCACAAACAAACTTACAGCGCTTTATAAGTCTAAAATGTAATGTGTACTTTCACAACTTCCAAAAGCTGTTCCTTAACTATTCAAATTTTCATTTCTTCTTTTTGAAAAGATGTTTTATAAGCTATAAAATGACATGACATAATATAATAATATTTGTTTCTTATTTCAAAGAAAAGTAATAAATTTTCAATTCTAGGAGGAAAACAAATAGTGAAAGAATGAAGCAGGGTCCAAATTAACATTTAATACTTCTCACTTTCTTCTCTTAAAAAAATCATTAATATAAGGGAATCAATAAGTTGCTGAAACAAATTATCATATATAAAAATCAAAACATTTCAATTCATGATTATCAAAGTTTACTTAGGTTGTGTTACACGATCTCTGATACTTTGTTTCTGAAAGCTTCATTTTGAATCTCAAATATGATGTTTGCAGATCAAACCTACAGTTCTATTTCTAAAAGCTGAGTTGTCGGTGTTGAATATTATGTTTGCAGATCAAAGCTAATATTCTGTTTCTGAAATCTGAGTTTTCAGTTTTGAACATATTTGCAGATCAAAGCTGGCAACAGGTTTCTAAAACTGGCAGTTCTGTCGGCTCCAGAATATTACAAGCTAAAACAGTCCCTGAATGGGATCACAACAGAAAACAGTGAGGATATCCAACTAATAAATCAATGCATTCTAATAATTTTTGCTAGACAGACAGACACAAATAAATTAGCTACATTATTTACAGTATTAATATTTAGTTCTGATAATGTAAATAGTTAACTCTGATTAGAACCTACTGATTAAAGTAAAAAGTTGTAAAATATCATTATAACATTTAAACCTTTATTTGACACTCCTTACCAGAATATCTGAGTGAGTTATATTCAAATGACAACCATCTTGGGCCATTCTGAAGGCTAATTTAGCAGTATTTATGCTGTCAACTATCCCTGTATCAATGAATAAAAATGTGTGTATGATTAGAAATTACAGTATTTTATAGTAAATAGTATGAGGAAACCACAACAAAATAGATAGTAATTTTAAGCTCATTTTTCTTAATAGAACCAATACCACTTTCCAACAGCTTGTGGGTTACTGCAAACTGGGTTTTTCTTGATGACGATAAACCCACTTGAAATACAAATGTATCTCAGAACAACTGATATGGGTATTAACACTTTTATCGATAAGGAGAGAACAATTTTTCAACCTTCCTCGGTCATCTTCAGGTTAAGAAAGTATAAACGGTTACAGGACTGTAGGGGGCGTTGCAGGTGGATGTTAGGCTATTAATTAGTATAGGTATAAAGGAACACCTTTATATTGGTTTAAGTTGCTGTATAAGTAGGGCTTCCTTCATTTTGCATTTGTTTAGTGTTCTTTGAATCTAGTTCCCATTTTTTTGCTTGTTTCTCCAATGCAGAAGTCATGGCAGTTGTTGCACTGTATTTTATAAATTATGTTGGTGTTGTGTTTTGTTATAAGGTTTTACCAAATGTTGGTTATTTGTTTGCTGATGTCAGGAACATATGGTATGAAGAAGTAGAAGGTTTTGTAGTTTGTTGTATCTTGGGATTTACCATTGTTTGTTTGTTGTTGGTCTAGGTGTGTGCATATAATTTTTTTCCATGGTTTTTTGAGGAAATTTGTTGATATTGATAAAGTGTTGATTTTATCGTTAATTTTATTGGCTAGCATAGTTTTGTGGCTGTGTTTATTTGTTTTCTTAATATGTTGAGTTTTTGTTTTATTTCATGTGCTGAGTCCCAGGGAATGTATAATCCAGTATGGGTGATTTTTCTGTGGATTTCTGTTTTGAATTGTGTATCAGTTCTAGTGATTTTGATGTTAAGAAATGCTATTTGGTTAGTTTTTTCCTGTTCATAGGTAAACTTAATATTGGGGTGTATTGAGTTAATGTGACTGAAAAAATTGAATGTGTGTTCTGTGGATGTGAATCCAGAAATTTTATCATCATCATACCTGTACCAGTATAGTGGTGGGCGTAAGGCTGAAATGATCGCTTGCGATTCAATCTGTGCCATAAAAATATTGGCTAGAACTGGTGACACAGGATTCCCCCATACTTAGGTAATTTATTTGTAGATAGTTTGGGTTATTGAACATAAAGTTAGTTTTGGTGGTAGTGAATTCTATAAGGGTTGCTAATTGGTTGCTGGGATGTGTTTCAATGGGTTTGGGTCTTGGATGTAAAGTTCTAAAGCTATCTTGCAGGCTTTGGTTCTTGGCCATTGAGGCTTTATGCTTTTGTTGATTAAGAATGTATTTAAATATGTGTCAGCCTATTTTAGTCAAGTCATCAGTAAGCATCACATTTTAAGTTGTCATAAAATAAAAAATATGTTAGATTTGGTTTTAGACAAAGTATAGATAGAAATCTTCTTTCACACAACAAATATTTTAATAAGGTGTTCAATATTTTGGAAATGTCAAATTGCATGCATCTTTATTGTTTGGAATTATTAGGTTTAATGAATATATAACCAAAAGACTGGGGCTTACATATTAGGTAAGCAAAGAAATTCATCTAACCTGAATGTTCTCTTCCTTCAAAGCATAAACCAAGGTCTTCAATGGCTCCTCGTAAACCATTAGGTGTACGAGAATAGAATTTCTGCTGATTAAAAGTTTTGTAAAATTACGTATAAATATGTTGCTAGGAAATTTGTTTTAATGCTAACTTATTGAAAGATTTAACAGCTGAGAGGAATTCACTACTGAAAACAGTAATTATGAGTAATGCAAATATTAAGTGCAAAACAAATATGAATTAAATTGATCTATCAGGTGCACTCAACATTTTAAAACACATGTTAAGCAGACCAAAAGAAATGATATGGATAGAGAATTCCATTATGCTTGATACTGATACTTGTACTATATGCAACAGTATCAGTGACAATGATGCACACAAAGCAATGAACTGCTCAATAGATGTCCCATTCAACCAATGTGCAACTAGAAGCATGCCTGTTATATGAACACAAATGTTGATACGTGATGAAGAGAAACCTACTTGAAGTAAAAATGTATCTCAAGATGGCTGGTATGGGTATTAAAACTTTTATTAAAATAAAGTAGAGAACAATGTTTTGACCTTCTTAGGTCATCTTCAGGTTAACAAAGAGAGAGTTTGATAATACATTCACATGGATGAACTTATGAAACAAACAAAAAATTCACTTAATGAGCTTTCAACCAATCAAATGTTGAGGGAAGGATTAATCCAAACACCTAGAAATATTATTGAAAAAGTGTAAAAATGCATCATTCTACTGCTAGTAAATGAATGCATGCTTAGAAATATTATTTAACCATAAGATATTACACATTGCCTAAAGGTGTGATATGTTGACATATATTTTCTAACTGCTTTTCAGTTATACAGAAAATTCAAAATTGTGTGTTATATGTAGTTCTTATGTTGTTTTAGCCTAAACACACAGTCTATAAAAATCAATTCAGTTTGCCTAGTTTACTTGCTATATCTCTTTGTTCTCTGTAGCAGATATTATCTACTCTGACCAAATGTTCTGGTCTATTTCACTTCAGTGTTAAAAAGAGTCTGTGGTAGCATCATCCTTTTCCAGCCAAATAACTTGTATCTATATGTTAAGCCAGCAATTGCTGTGAGAGAAAAACAGTCATGTGATGACACCATCATAGGAAAAATAATTAATCTTGCTAATTTAGTGTTTAATTTGACAATATACTTTCCTTACAAAAAAAAAGGAATCTATAACTGATACAATGAAACACTAGCACATAGTACATTGTTATTTTTGATTGAATATTGTAATAAATATTGTGTTAGTTTCTTTTACACATTTCTAAGTCTTTTTCTTTACTCAACACAGAATTAAAACAACTCAGTCAAGTTTTCTTGTTACTTCACAAATTTTCTGATTGACTTGTGTGGAAATAAATTTTATGTAAAAATACTACAAAAGTAAATCTTTCTCCAAGGTGAAAAAGAAAAAAATTTAATCTGGATATAATCACCTGTTAAATACTGCTCTTTGTCTGTTAGCAAGTGAAAAAAACAACAACTAGATCTATTAATCTATTTTAGCCCATCCTGTAAGATATTAACATTTTCCAACATTGAAAATGTATTTCCAAAAGATGCTTACTCTTCTCACATAATTTTTTTCCAATTTAGTGCTTGCCACTATCCTTGAAACTGCCACCTATAATTATACATTAGTTGCTGTGCTATTGCATGCAAATAAGCATATGTCATCCCTCTACCAACAGGATTGTGACACACCCTCCTAGAGCATATGAATCCCTACATACTAATAGTTTAGTCATTACTTCAATATTAGGCAATAAAAGACATATTAAAAGAAGGAAGGATGAGTGGGAAGTGTGATCAGAGGTATTTATCAGAAATACATTTTAAGTATTGGAAAACACTAACTTCCACTACCACAATATCCATAGTCTCATATTTAAGTTGGTTTGGTGTTTTATGGTGCAAAGGTACTAGGTTATCTGTGCCAAACATCTGGTAAAAAGTTAAAATTAAAGTAAAAGTAGTAAAATTCATAAAATGAAATTAAGGTAAAACAAAAAAAGTTTAATATTTGAATTAAAAACATAAATAGCATTAAATCCAATTTTTATATCTAGTCTACAGCAGTAAGAGAAAAACTACAGTAATACAAGTTGTAAAGGACTTTCTGTACCATAATTGTAATTATCATAGCACACCAGAAAGACTAACAGGTAAGTTTGAAAACTACTGTTTGTCGCCTGAAGTTCACCTGAGTTATTTGATGTTATGACCATTTTCAGAAAGTAATAAAAGTTTTAAAAGACTTGCAGCTAAATGTTAATTATAACTCACCATGATGACTAATGGGTAGTTCAAACAGCAGTGTTAGTCACCTGAAGTTGGCCTTTCCAGTCTTGGTTTTGAATTATTTGACATTATGGCCATTTTCTAATTTCAAATTGAACTAGATGTATTTTGGTTCTTAAAAGGGAATCACAATAAAGAGGTCTAATGTATAAATTAAAAAACTTAAATAGCATTAAAAAGATTAATGGCTTTTAAAAAACTAAAAACATTTCTAAGGTGGACAGTTTCACCATCGCCAATAACACTGTCTAACATTATGGATAAACCTTAGGACAGAACATGTTTAAAATGGTGCTGTTGTTTCATATTTAAGTAGTGGAAAGACTGGAATAAAAGTTCCCTAGATGAGCAAAGGGAGCCCACAGAGAGTAACACCCTATACCATAGAAATGTATAGGGGCATACCTGTAGGAGACCACACTTCATCCTGACCAAGGTACAATCTTCACCCATGTTGAAAACACATAATTAATTCAGGTGGAAAATAAGTATAGTCTAGAATCTAATTATGGATCATAGACATATCAAATGGTGCAGTGTGGCTAGAGTGGGTATTCTCCAGTCCAAAACCACAGAAAATTGAGTATTTTCCATCTAGTCCATAGCAGAAGGAGGATCTCTGCTATCTTCACCTGAATCCCAGGAAACAGAATGGAAAAGTAACCTTCATTTTGCCAATAAAGGGAGTGCTCATGTGTGATGTTTTTGCATACGTTCAATACCAAGCCACCCAGGAATCCAACATCTGTGCAGTGATAGGATGGAGGAAAGCATATACGAGTTAACTCCAGTCCAAATGAAGGTCATCTGGTCAATAGTAAGAGGAGGGACCCTACCAAACATAAGAGTGAGGGTTCACATTGTCTGTTCCTGCACATATCCAACAGAAAACTGCTCAGAAAAAGACATCTAGGCCATTGTAAGAAGGGGTAAAGCAAGATAGGCAGGTGAACTGTATGTGATAAGGCAGAATCACGAATTTTTCTTTTGTTCTCTGGCACAAGGAATATCTGTTCCATCTAAGTCAACAAAATATTACCACCTTACTCTCTACTAAGCAGAAATCCTCCATGTTTCATTACCCCTGCAGTTAGGACTGGTAAGAGGCAAGGACTCCCATACTCAACTTGAAGCAAAAAACCACATTAAAGAGCAGGCCAGTCCCAATTTATTCAACTCTGACTGGAGGGATGGGCAGATGTCTTGACACTGACTTACTCATGATAGTCTATGAGCAAGTACAGTCTGAATCAAGCATTGTGTAGTATATTTTATACCAAGAGGATACCACTAGCAGTTGTGTAAATCCCATTTTATACGTGAGTGCCATATCTTGGAGTTATATAGGTAGTGTTGAAATTATCCAGCCACCATGACATTTCCTCAAGTAGTCAGACAGTCAGGAGCAATGGATCCTGTGAAAAATTCTATTGGTTGCACAATGTCTACTGAAAGAGATGCATATGTGCACTACCACACGGAATGAATGGTTCTAGGGAAATCAGAGTCTCCAGAAGAGAAAGAATCTCTTGCACAAGATGAGAAGTAGAAATCCTGGTTTACAGATATATTGTAGTTGGTTGGTGAAGAGGAGAAGGCTTAGCTTGGATGCAATGAGAGTTGAAAAGGAAAAGGTCGAAATGTTGTTCGCTTCTCTACATAAAAAATTTTCTCAACCAAAACCAGCCATTTTTACATATATATTTTTCTCTACAAGTGGGTTTTCTCATCATCACTGAGAGATGAAAAGAACTTCCAGGTGGACGAGATGTTGGGCATGTGTCAAAAAAAAAAAAATTGAATATTTTGACAAGCCACACAAAATGAGCAGCCTCCTCAAAAAAAAAAATAATAAAAGAAGTGTGAAGGGAATATTTTTGTTGAAAAGTCCAAAAAGAAGCCAATCATCAATGTAAAAGTGGAATTGGAGATACCCTGAAGATGGTGATTGAAGGTTCTCATAGTGTGGGTTGAATACATAATGGGCATATGCAATGATGAAAGAAAGAGGGCAGCATTGGACGATGCAACTCTGGTGGATGATGTGCAAAAAATATCTTTTTATAGGGAAATTAAGATGTGAAAGAATGTATCCACAACATCAATCTTGGTAATTCACAATCTGGGTGAAAATAACCAACGGAGGGAAAAAAAGTTTTTTATTTTAAAGTGTGGAACAACCAGCAAGCAACTGAGAGAGAATAAATCAATTACTGGACACCAGTTTCTGGTATTCTTCAGAACCAAAAAGAGATGAGAATAAAAACCAAAAATAAAGGTTGTATAACCTCTCAATGGCATGTTTGGTCAAAAGATATGATACCAACTCCTTGAGATATTAAAGACAGACAAAATCAAAAGGAGGTGTGAATGTAATGAGATGAAGAGAGACAGGGATGAAGAAGTGGAGAAACAGTCCATGTGTAAGGACCCAGAGAATGTATATCAAAACGGCTGGTATGGATATTAAAATTTTTATTAAAATAAAGTAGAGAACAGTGTTTTGACCTTCTCAGGTCATCTTCAGGTTAACAAAAAGAGTTTGTAAACTTTCTTTGTTAACCTGAAGATGATCTAAGAAGGCCAAAACATTGTTCTATACTTTATTTTAATAAAAGTTTTAATTCCTGTACCAGCCATCTTGAGATACATTTTTACTTCAAGTGGGTTTCTCATCATCGTAAAGGACCCAGAGTATCTATTTGTTGGCAGAAAACTGTGACTTGAGGTTTGCAAACCATTACAGAGGGGGCTACTATGGGCCCTAAACTGACAGAATAGTCACAAATAAGTCATGTGGAAGACTAAAAATAGTTAGAAGTGGAATAAATAGTAGTGTAAAGCCTGGAAGATGGAACAAAAAGGCAAAGGGTAGAGGAACTTGGTGAAGGAACAAGGGTGTGAAAGAGGTGAGAAATCAAAGAAAACAGAAAGGACTGGTGTTGGGCAACTTCAGTTCTTGATTCATAAGAGTTAGGGACATCACCAAAGATGCATGTCAAAGAAAGGAAGCAATAGAAATTTCAGAGTGAAAGAAATAGTAGTTGGCTGTTAGTAAGAATGGTTTGTTTGTTTTGAATTTCATGCAAAGCTGCACGAGGTCTATCTGCACTAACTGTCCTTAATTTAGCAGTGAAAAATAAGAGGGAAGGCACATGAGTCATCACCAGTTGCTACCAACTCTTGGGTTACTCTTTCACCAATGAATAGTGGGACTGATCATCACATTATAATGCCCCCCATGGCTAAAAGGGTAAACATTTTTTGAGTGGGAAAGGAATTCAATCCAATGAACCTCAGGTTATAATTTAAGTGCTCTGGCTACCTGGCTATGCCAAGCCAGTAAAAATTGTATCTCTACTTAATAAATCCCAACAGCAGAAAAGCCAAGTATGTAAGGACAGGGATGAAGAAGTGTCACAGGCCATAGAAGAAAAGAGAATGGAATGAACTTCTTTGGAAAATTTTCCTACTGTGTAATGAAGTGCCTCAGACATAAGGTGCAAAACAGTAAGGAAAAGACAAAGATGGGGAAATTGACCAATGGAGAGGGAAAACAGGCAATAAGGAGTCTGCAACCAAAACAGGTGAAAAGAAATTCAAAAGACTGAGAACTGGGAAAGGGAAAACCAGAATGGCTGAAAGCCAGGGTATGAGAATCAGATAAGAGAGGAGGACATAGCATAAAGTTTAGTGATATGGTCATCACTGTCAGGGGAGGGAGGAAAAATGAAAGAGTCACAAGGATTAGGGTTGTGAAACAAGAATGTGAGATGTCATAAGAAATCAGTGAGAGTTAAAGAATTAGCATACCTGTGAGATAAAGCTTTGAAAAAAAAAAGTGAAAGATTAAGGTGTTCCTCTAACTGGTAGTGAGGTACATAAAGCAAAACCAGGGAGAAGGAAAAAGGTATTTTAATTTGTTTTCCTAATGTTCATCATCAAATTGAAAAGAATAGATGCCACAATAATAGACAGGAAAAGAACAAACAACATGAGTGATAGCATTATTCACAGTTAACAATCTTCAAAAGCCACAGTTATAATAGGTCCTATTTGTGAACTTTCTTCACTCCTAAAGGAACAAGTAGAATTCATATTAACAAAACCAAGCAATGAAGACTAATTTTAAATTAAGATTAAAACCCAAGTTTTGTTAAGCAGAGAAACTCGGCAAGTTGAGGATAACTTGCAACATATATGTGTTGTACAGTGCTGACAAAAATGAATGAAGTTATCATGAGGGAGTTACAGTGCATGGAGGTTGTGCTACCCTCCTACTGATGAAGGATTTTTGTCACATGATGAATATCAGTGCAATTTACGTTAAAACACATGAAATTAGTTAGGAGTTGCCTCAAGGCTAGAATTATGCAAATCTCTTACATTGGTTCACAAGGAAGATAGCTAAAATGTGTGATTGGGTGACTTATCATCTCAAAAAATAACACTTACTGTTCAAACAAGACAAAAGATCAATGACATTATTAAAACAAAATTATTGTAATGTTCATATACTGCGAGTGACTAGTTTTATCAAATACATAGATATATGAATCATAATCTTAAAATTTAGCTCATTTTATAGAGAGTTATAGTTTGATAGCAGCAATTTGCTAAGAATGTACAATAAATCAGATATTTCCATTTCATGTGAGCACTTGGCCAAAGGAAAGCAACACATACATAAAACTAATACATTTGAAACTGACCTGAAACACAGATAGAGTATCTTACACATAAAAAATAAAGTGAGAAATGAAATTCATGATTAATATATCCGATATGTGGTTTTTAAATCAATCCACGAATTCAATACAGCAGGTTTGTTAAGCTGTTTCCTCTTGCATTCTAAGTGCAAACAAACCCCTAGATCCCAACTGGTCCACGTCCCAAAAGTGCAACGATAGTCCTTAGAAGATGTGTTGTTACTGTGGAACACAAGGTGGTACTTTTGGACTACATTTTTAAGCCACTGTTTAAATAGTCTAAGGCAAGTTGGAAGAGGAATTCCCTCATCAACTTGGTCCTGTATAAAAATGAAACATGAAAAGAGAATTGCAGATTAATACTTTTTACTTAATTACGTAAAAGTTTATCTGAAAGTGTGGTTAAAATTTCAGTCTCTTGTTCACAGAAACAGAACATTAAATTTGGAGACTAGTACTATTAATTTGATAAAGAAACTACTGCCTGTGATAATAAGGTTGAAGTCAAATAAATCTACTATTTCAAGAAAGGGCTTTATGTAGGAAATTTATTAATAAAGTGTGACGTATCACTTGTGAGTGTGTTAAATAAAACATACCTGAAAAATTATTATAATGAAAAATAAGGGCTAACAGTACTTTAAGGCTTATTAGCTATATAATTTTGTCACATTCTTGTACAATTTTGATGAGCCATTTATAGACATAGGATATCCTTAACAATATTATACTGTCAATCCATACAAAAAAAACATAAGCCTACAATTTATTATTTGTTACTCAGTCTTCTTCAGCAGTTGTATGACAAAATTTTGTAAAATATCCCAGTACTTGTTACTAGTTCTCCCAGATAAACATGAATAGTATAATTTTGTGACAAGATATAATGAATGTATGCTGTTTGTTCTTTCATAGTAAAGTTAACAATAATTAAAAACACATTCATTAAATTTTATGGCATTTACACTATTGTGACTGCCCTTTTATGACAATAAACTGCACTCAGAAAAATTAATATACCACTTCATGTTTTGCCATTTGTAAAATGTGCTTTATATATCAAACCATACATTTGTTTATTTCACACATCTTTCAAGCATCAATGCAATAACAAAACATTTTGAATCATCTCCATTATCACAACTGCCTGAATAACTGATTTAAAACCAAATTCATTTCTATTTTTAATAGGATGTATGTATTACATCTACCTCAGTTATGGCTGTTATAGATTGCCTCATCATACAGAGCTGTATGATTTCATATTGCAGTGTAACTGTCCATTTTTCACTAAATACTGCTCTGAGTTGCTGTTCCATTCCTGAAATGTGTGGACACTGACACAATACCTGTTCTGTAAACTCCAAAGATTTTTCCATGGTGTTCAAGTCTAAAAAATGACACTAACCTCACTGTTCTTCAGAAACTCAATATTGATATAAGTCATGTGTGATATGATGTTGTTTTGCTGAAAAACTTTACCAGGCCTAACTTGATCTAGAAAAAGCAGAACCACTGATTAAAGGACTTCATCCCAATATCTCTGAAAACTCAAATTCCCCTCAATAAATTAAAGCTATGTTTGGTGATTGGTAGAGGTACTGGTCCATACCATTATGATAGTTCCTCCCAATCTGTCCACTTGCTGTACAAGACAGGGCAATGTACCTCTCATGTTGCCTTCTGTATACCTTTTGTCTTCCATTGGAACTGAAACACTGAAAGCTTTTCTTATCAGTCAAAACAACTATTGACCACTATTGCAGCATTGTGGCACAATAAGATGCAGATCTCTTGGTGATGGGCAGTAAAGACAGTACAGGTGTAAATGAAGCAAGTTTGGATTCCAACATTTCACAGATGATTGTGGATGGTTCTGGCAACTATATACACAGGTATGCTTTGTGTCTTAATGGTGGCAGCAGATGTCTAGAAAGAGGGCTGGAAGTTGTTGTGCAGATGAACCAGTGGGATCCATCAACCTTGATGAGAAATAGACACATAATGACTTGCTGGTCTTGGGTAGACTGTTGAACTTCCAGAATCTTCATCACACTAGCATAAACAACAGATCATCAAATGGTCGACATTCAGTACTCTGGCTACAGCTCTGATGCTTTAACCAGCTTGGAGCAAACCAGTGGCCTTATTTATTCATGACCAAGTTAGCTGCAATATTATGAGTGCTGTGAATTTCATTTGTTTTTGGTGTATTTTTGTTGGATTGGTCACACCATTTTAAGTGTGGTCATTTGGATGGTTGACATATGCAAACAGTGGACAAACACCAGATTTGTACACTTTATTTGGCTCATCAGTGTTACACCACCAATGTTGGTTATTTCATTTCAATGTTTAATTCAACAAACAAACCTAATGCCATTATTTGGATCAATTTTATTTTTCAGCAAAAAACAAAAAGAAACAAACAGAAGTGGTATGTTTTTAATTTCTTTAAATGCACATGTGTCTATATAAATAAAATTCTTTTGGTCAAATAAAAAGATGAAATTTTTTTAGTTTTCATTATTTTCTATACTAATGTTTCATGATTGCAACTTTCCCAATGAAATGTACTTTTTTGTAAAAATCAATTCATTATATACATTTTTAGTGTCTGTAGCCTTATTTAACTTATATCATATTTAATTGTTAGAAATTTAAAGTTAAGATGATTGAAACATAACTATAAGTGAACAATCTAAGATACAATCAACTATCAAAATTATAGCTAATTTTATCGCATTAGTGGACAATAAATTAGATAGAACAGGATCTATCATAATCACAAATTCAACTCAGTACTCTCAACTCTTACTAGTGTTTTGCAAACTACACTGCCATAACGTTATAAATTATCTATTCATCGGCCAATAATTGTTAATGTATTGGCATGAACTTAGCAAACTTTACATGTAATATATGCACATTTAGTAGCATGGTGATAAATCAACACAGGAGACGGGGGATATTTTTGGTAATTATTCTAAGGTTTTTTGTTTGTTTTTGAATTTCATACAAAGCTACATGAAGGCTATATGCACTAGCTGTCCATAATTTAATAGTGTTAGTTTAGAGCAGGGGTTCGCAACCGGTGGGTCGCGACCCCCCAGGGGGGTCGCAAAGCCTTGTTAAAAGTAGCTTGTGATAACATTAATTTTATTTCATCAATTACATTTTCATGTTGTGAGTGCCAAAAGGTTGGGAACCCCTGGTTTAGAGGTAAGGCAGCTGGTCATCACCACCCACTGCCAACTCTTGGGAACTCTTACCAATGAATAGTAGGATTGACCATCACATTATAATGCTCCCACAGCTGAAAGGGCAAGCATGTTTGGTGTGACGGGGATTTGAACTTGTGATCCTCAGATTGCGGAGTCAAGCGTCCTAATCACCTGGCCATGCTGGGCCTTATTCTAAGTATACTTTATCACATTCACATCATATAAAACACATTATTACAAATTTTTAGATTCTCACAAGAAATAAGTTATCAATCTGTCCTGAATTGGTCATTAGCCTAGAACCTTCAGTAGCTATAAATTGAAGGTCAACCAACTGAGCTACCACATCATTAAAATCAAGTGGACAGTTCTCCACATAGTTCATTAAAAGATATAGAAAATCTAAACTATATGTAAATAAGGTAAGTTAGATGAAATTAGATTTCACTGATATATACATGCATGTATACATACACATACCTGAGAAATACCAGTCAATTTTTGACAGAAATCACTCAATTTTGGATGTTCCCTTGGTTGAACATAGGTATGAAATTGTTCAAGAACATCTCCTGTAGTCAAGTGTAAAAAGACAGCTGGGAATTCAACTGAAAATTAAAAATGAATGACAGTATTTTTAAACAACATAGACCAGGTTATGGACATGAAAGACTGTTGTCTTAGTTGGGCACATTCTAATTAATTTAGAATTATTTTGAGAATACAATAGTAAATTTGATTCTTTTTACTCAAGATTATCCAATTTTATACAAAATTAGGCTAAAATTTGCACTTTTGTTAACTGTTAAGAAGTTAATTTCTGGAAAGATGGCAAAATGGTACAACAGTGTTAATCCTGATTACTATTAAGCAAATGCCTAACTTTATGGTCTTAAAAATTATAATAATATGATATCATAAATGAATCAAGTGGATCATAGGAATAGAGAGCAATGAAACATTAATAAGGCTACAATATATATGACTGAGGACTGTTAGGTGATAGCATTAAAAAAATTCAACAACAGGTATGCATTAAATAAAATCCAACTTTTACTTGAGATAATTTCTACTAAGTTAGTGAGATTCTGCATTCACATACTATAATCTGAATAACTAAAGTTATAAATATTACACTTTTCTTAATTTATAATAAAATATTCCATTTAATTTTGAAGGTACAATTGTTAACTTGTATTAAGTAGTCCAGAAATAAATGTTGGAATTCTCATGATGGCATTTAGAAGCTAAATATTGATTAATGTAACTTATTGTTGGTTGGTTGGTTTAATCCAACATTTGTTGCTTACAAGGTGTCTTAATTGTCTGCAGTTTCAACTCTACTTAAAGTAAGTGTTGCAATCCCCAAGGCAGCATGGACAAGAAAGACTTTTGTCTGATTATCCTCTACAACTTTAAACTTGGACGAAAAGCTACCAAAACTACACAGAACATCAATCAGGTATTCGGCCATAGATTTGTTACTCATCTTCTTTTTTAAGTTTTTATGTCCATTTATGGAGAATAAATTTTAAGAAACATACATGCATATACATTTAATATTTACTGCTGCAATGACTTTTCTTCCAACCAACCATTATTTACTGATACAGGTGGTTTTGTTTACAATATTTCATGTAAACACACATTTAACAAGCACTAAGTACAAAGGAGGCTGCTCACAAGAGCATTGCATGTATTGTGTGTTTAAAGTGATATAAATCTACTTTCAATGAAAAATAATCAATTTTTAAAATAGATCATGGACATTTGCAACATTTCTGTACTGGTTTAAGTTTTGGTACAAAATAATCAGCCAATTTTGCTTTAGGTTTATTAAACAAAATTATGAATAATAATACCAAAATAATACTAAAATACATACCATTTCATCAAAGTATAAAAATTGGTAGAGTAAATCACTATTTTCAAAAATAGAGAAATCTACTATGGTAATTGTCTACTTAGAAAACTCACTGAAACAGATGCGGAAAAATCATGCACAAAGAACAGCAAACTTGGGAAATTGAGGAAAAAATTCCTCAATGTGGCACTTTCCAATTAACATGCTATAAGTTGAACAAATTATTTTACAATTAATGTGCATTAGCAAAACACCTGATGTTTTCAATAGCAGAAATTGGTGGATTTAGAGAAATTCTTGAGGTTGAAGAAACAAAGGTGCTTGAATCAATTCTGAAACTACCCTATGATGTACTCAATACTGTATTATTACTGCCATCCAGGTTTCAGTAAAATATTGAAAGCTGGAGACATTGTTATAAATATACATATAGTTTATTCTAATAAAACAAAGTGATTCCAACTAATATAAAACAGAGCATTTTTACCAATATAACAGTGGTTAAATGGCTTTTTATTTTTGTGATGCTTTAATGACTTTAAAGAGATTATGGTGGAAGTGATGCAGAACTTAGAAAATTTTAAAAAGTCAAAATTTTGAATTTCAAGAATCAACTTAAAAATAACCCTACAACCTTTTTCATAGCAGTTTATTTAGCAGTGTGCATATATGCTGGAATGGTATATCTAACAACTTTTGCTGTAGGCTTCAGTGGTTGAATAGCTTTGAAGAGAAATTTGGCCAGTAGCAATGAAAAACTGATAAAATCTATCCTTCTTAATTCAAGAATTAACATAAAACTAGTGCTATGACATACACAGATGTTTTCCTAGTAGGGTTGCCCAAGTATGAATAATATATTCTTAGCTATTTTTTTGTAGGAATGTAAAAAATAATAATATTAGTATGAAGAACAAATGAATGAGTATTTAATTATGTCTAACAATTGAAAAATAATTCTTTTTTGTGCAATTATCAATATTTTAGCAGCCTTAGCTACTAAGGTAGAAGGTCTTGAAGTGCTGTTTCAAAAACAAGTCTGCTGTATGTTCTATTAGATGTTTTATGAAATTCCTAGGAGAACTCTATTATAAACCACTATCGTAACTCACAATTCAGTGTGAAAAGGAAGTTTTTTCAATTTGGTGATTTACATTTAAATAGCATAGTGGTTGACCTGTTTTCACATGCTAATAACTGTAAAGGCAAATTTAAAGTAGGAATATATGGTGGAAATGACCAGAATAATGAAGAAAAAATAAAATGTTGGGAAAAGTGTAGTGTGGGAACAAGATATAAAACATGTTTTAATGGAAATTATTATCAGTGTAATGTCAGAAGTATAAGAAATAAAATGGAAGATTTTAGAGTACTGGTCAAAATAGTGAATTTTGATAAAATGTAAATAACTGAAACATGTAGACAATTCTTATGGAAGGAACTTCTTTGAAATACAGGGTTTTAGGTTTTTTAACAGGGATAGAGTAATGAAAAGATGGGAGGAGTAGCTTTTTCTGTAAAATGTTAGTTACAGCCTGTTCATGTTGAAGATATTAAACATAATAATAATGTAGTGAAATCTATTTGAGTGTCTACTTGTGGTTATAAAGGTTGAAATGGTTGCTGCATATGAAAATGAGGAATAATGAGATTTTGGTTTAAAATTTCAAAAAAAATTTGAAGAGTTAAGACAAGAATTATCTTGTGTGAATTAGATAACTAGATGACTTGGATGTACTGAAAAATGTGAAAAAATGTTAAAAGTAAATTCTTAAATATTCAAGATAGACATGTTCATTAGAGAACACAAAGGTGGGTGTAAGTAAAAGTTAACATCTTCTTAATCTGAAAATGTATTTCTGATAAATTTACTTTCTTGACTTATACTGTCTTTTATCAGGACAAATTTTCACTTGCCACTAGCCTTGATACTCTTACTTGCCCCTGTATATGTTAATGTGAGATATCTGCACACTAACATGCAAATGAATATGCACTAGCCCTCCATCAACAGGAAAGCAACACTACCCCTATTATAAATAATGCCCTCCTAGTCTTGCAGCTGTTAACCACTTCAAGATTGCTCAAATTACACAAACTATACTGGAAGTAGGGAGGACAGGAGGGAAATGTGATAAGAGGTAAGGATCTATCTGAAATAAATTTTTAGTTGAGGAGACTTAATTTATGATACACCACTTCTGAATTAGGTATACTCTTCACTTGTTAGTGGTGTGTTGCCAAAAAGGGAGGAAATGAAGAAAGGACACAAGAAAGGCTATAAAAATAATGGGATCCCTTGGTGTAAAGTGAGTAGGGCAAGCAAAACTGTAAAATGGAGTTTTACCTTAACCACCACTTTGGTGGCATCTAGAATTGTATATCAATTCCACAGTGGGAAGAGGGTCCACTATGTTTCACCTTAAGAAGGAACACCAGTATGGAAAAGGTTCTTCCACACCAGGAACCTGACTCCACTGATACACATCTCCAACAAAACTAACATTGAATACACTGGTAACCAACATCTGACAGATGAGAGGAAAGTGAAAGTCCTAGGTGGGTTTCATCTTCAATCCAAAACCTGACAGTACTGGAAATTTTTTATCAAATCCACAGCAGGAGGAATGTACCCAATCTTAAACCCATGGGAATTCAATGTGTCTACAACCAACACTAAATCCATCAGGAACCAATATCCAATAGATGCTAGGAAGAATGAAGCAACAATGGGGTGCATTTCCAGTCCAAACCTTTGTAGAATTGGGAATTTATCATCCACTCCTTGGTAGGATGAGGGTAAAAATCCAAACACGTGAGAGCTTATGTGGCTGGTACTGCTCAAATCAACACCTGATTCACCGAGAACTGACATCTAGTGGATGATAGGAGGGCGAGTGCCTCAGCCAGAGGTAAACTGCAATACACACACACACACATACATACATACATATATGGCAGAGTGTTACATTCAACAACTGACAGCATCTGGAAACAAACATCAGGAAGAACCTCAGGCACAGTCATCTAGCATGATATATGATCACAGGTCTTACACTGAGGATTTAAGACTAAATATACCTGGTCAGGTGCTACTTGCTACAGAGTGGGATCAAAAAATGAGAAAGGCCCCTACTAAGAAAATTAAAGGAGTACTTACCACTCTCATAGTGTTACTATGCTATATTTTTGTAATAACTTACTTGTTATTTGCTGCAGGTGTACTGCCTGATCACTGATGCAAATAATGGTTTTAAACATGCACACTTTATTTTACAATTTTTTGATGTTCTATATAAAAGGTCTTAAGTTTGGATTAGTGGAAATAGAAAAAGAGAAGTGTTTTTTGAGAAGTTTATTTTAGTTTTGTTCAAGTGACTATTTCAAACATAGAATTTTCTATATTGATCTTGAAAGAGAAATTGAACACACTACTTTTCTGTTTACATTTCTAAAGAGTGAGTAAATTTAAGGTTAAGAATCAGCCTTAACTTTGTAGCTTCTGTAAGCCTTGTGCTTTTGAGAACTGTTGAAAAATCAATTTTTGAAAATATTGGCAAGTTTTGGTACAATAGATGTTAGAACAGCGAACTTTAGTAGCTGAACATGTAACATAAATCTTAACTTTAAATTTACAATCTGGAGCTGAATTTTGGCATACTACATTTGAAGTGATAACACTTAATTGATGAACAATTCCTACATGGATCTATCAATAAAGAGCAATATTTTGTATTGTACACTTTCATAAATTATTGTATGTAAGTTGATATTTGATGTTTGTGTTTTTGGTGTTATATATATATATATATATATATATAAACTACAAACTGCAGAGTTGTCACTTTTAATTTTTATGTATTATATATTATGCTAATATGGGATTGTAATAACAAAAATAGAGGACTGAAAAATGGGAACAGGAGAAAGATGATATTCCTCAGAATAAGAAACAATTAGTTGGTGAAGATAACAAATATTAAAAGTATGGGGAGTTATCCACATACTGACATTAAGAAGTCCTCCAACAGATGAAGGAAATGAGCAACCAGGGACAGGAAGAGGTGATGAATACCAAAGGGAAATGTTCACAAGAGAGAAAATCTAGAAAGGTAAAATAAGACAGGCAAATCTTCCCATTATTGGAAATGAATAATGATCACAGGACTGGGAATAATTCCAAGGAATAAACAATGGGAGTAGTCACCACTGAAAGAATCAGTGCAAGCCCCATCTCAGGGGAAAGCCATGAATGGGCAAGGATAAATTACCTACTGTGAGATACAGGGCACCTGGTATAATACAAACCAGAACAGGAATATGAAGGCTGAAGTCAACACAGGAGGACCAGTGGCCTTTACCACAGGTCACTTAAATGAGTGCTTACTTGTCTAAAGATGTACAAGACTAGAAACTAGTCATCAGAAAACATTACCACCAACCATTCCTGTAGGGCTGGAATGAAGTGAGCTACAGCCAAATAAACAGCTAGGAGTCCACAGTGAAGGAAAGGTGAAAGGACTTTATGAGAGACTACCAACCCTAAACCTCCCAAGTGCCCAGAACATTATCCAACAGTAAAGAGGAGCACTCAAAATAGAAGGCATTATGGACTTGGAAGAGGAACACCTAAAAAGGTGTTGACTAGATCCAGGCAATCAAGTTAAGTTAGTTGGGAAGGAAGAATGAAAGGCAACTCCAAAGGGTCCACTAAACCACAAACCCACAAAAGACAACATAAGAAGACATACCCAATAGGGATGAAGACATAATGGAAAGTTCATGCCCCCAAATTTAAGAGAATTTCATGCATAATTGGAAACATACAGGAGGAGAGGCTAGAAACTAGCACTGCTCTATTTCTAAATTAAAAAGGAAAAAGAGTGAACTTAACTGAGTAGGATATAAATTAAACTCCAATATGAATGAGGTATTAAATGACAGATAAGAAAAAACATTTCTGCCCTCACCAACCAACCAATCTAAACCTCTACTCCTAGAAGGTAAGAGGATGTATGTTTTTTTCTTATAACAAGGCCACATCTGGCTACCTGCAGTATCCACTAAGGGGAATCAAAACCCTGATTTTAGAAGTGTAAATTCAACAACTTATTGCTGTCCCAGCAGAAGATGGAAGAAAATTGGAAGAAAGGCAGGATCAGGCTGTGACAAGGCCATACATCCTTATGATTGTGGAAATGATGGACCTTGGAAAGGAAGATGGGTGAAATTCAGACCATCCAAACTGCAAGGAGCCAAGGAAAGGTCCAAAAGAGGAATCTGGCTTGAAAACATATAAACCCTATGGACCCAAAGAAGAAAGTCAGAATGCAGAAATCAATGAGGAGGAATGCTTCTGATGAAACACCCTTGTTATCCATCAACCAAGAGGAGAGAAACATCCACAAAGGGCTAATTATGACTCTATGGTGAAATATAGAAGGACTAAAAAGATTGGGTGTAGTGCCTTATCACTACACAGTGAGATAGGCAACAGAAATGGTTAACAGTTGCATGAGTAGGAGAGGATGCTAGTTAGAATAGGGGTAGTGTCCCACTCATATTGGTGGATGGTTTCTGCATAATCATTTGCATGGCAGTATACAGATATCTCACATCAACATACATGAGGGTAAATGGGAGTATCAAGGCAAGTGAAAATTTGTGCCAATAGAAGCAGTATAAGTTGAGAAATCTTTTTTTGAAAGGAGGTAAGATATTACATTAAAACCTAGATTGGCTCAGCAAAAATATAAAGGATAATTACAAAACAAAACATTACAAGTATAAGAAGACTGAACTGGTTCCAGTGATAGGACATTTGGAGAATTATAGAAGATCATGAGATACAGTTAATTAGGGAACGATAGAAGCTTATTAAAAAGTGTTTAAATTTTAAAAATAAATAGTAAGAATTTCTCAAATATATGAAAGATGACCAAAATGTTAGGATGGGAGAAAAAGCTTTGGATGGTGACAAATGATGAATATGAGATAGCTGGATCTAAATCCTCCTATTTTTTCAATTTTGACTAGTGAAGATTTAAGAATCATTCCCCCTCCTAAACAGTTGCTAGATTCAAACAAGATTTAACAAGGTCATCACATTAATTATGAGCTTGTTAGAAAGAAAATGGGAAGTTTAAAGAAGGGCAATCTTTTTGGGTCAGGTAATATCTACCCATTGTTTTTGAAAGAGATTTAAGGATTGGATATATGAGCAATTTGCCATTATTTTTTCTAAGTACTTAATAAGTGGGAAGGTGGCAGAATATTGGAAATTGGCTAATGTTACACTTCTTTTCAAGGGAGGTGACAAAAATGTCTTGGTAATTATATACCTAGTAAACTTACATCAGTGATGGTAAAATTTTTTAAAAGTCTGATAAAAGATGTTTTGATACATCATTTAACAATGTTCAAAATTTTGTTTGATAGTCAGCATAGTTTCACTTGGGAAAACTTGCCTTACTAATCTTTAAACATTCTCTGAAGAGGTTACTGATCATATTGATGAGGGTAAAGGTACAGAGTTGATGCAACTAGATTTTCAAAACCTATTTGACAAGTTCCACAAAAAAGGTGTAGGGGATAGGTTTACTTACTGAGCAGAAACCAAGCTAGGTGGAAAAAAAGCAAAGGTTATTATAAATGGTGTTTAGTCAAACTACATTAATGTCACAGGTGGGATACCTCAAGAGCTCAGCATCAGGACTTTGCTCTTTTTTGGTTACATAAAAGAGATTAGGGAATGGATGATGGATTATTCAAATTTGCTTACAACATTATAGTTTTATAGGTTTTATGCTGATACTTTTCAAAAATAGTTGAGTTACTTGGTGAGTTAAGCAAATATATTGCAAAAGGCTTTTGTTGATAATAAATGTAAGATAATGTATGTGGGATTTCAGAGTATAAATTATGAGTATAATTTTAATGGGAATAACCTTCAAGTGCTATGGAAGAGGAAGATCTTAGTATTTTAGTTAATAAGTCTCTTAAACCTTTCAATCAATGTGTTGTTGCTAATGGCAGGATGAATTTACATAAATTTGAATCAAAGTGTAAAAGAAGTCATGATGTCAGGATAGATCAGCTTCTCATGTACTGCAGGCTAAAAGCATACCCAGTTTTACAGGCCACACATACTATTTTTTTTAATAAGGTCATATAATTACAAAGCTTTGATACAATATTATCCTTTGGTATTTTCTTGGCTATTCATTTTACATTTAAACAAGTTTTATTCTGATTTCAGCCTTTCCTGTTAATAAGCTCATGGAGGTGACACTTATCTTAATCAGAGAGAATGATGTACTAACTTTCAATTTATTAAATATTATTTTGATTTTAATCTTACCTATTAATGAGGACATTAGGGGCAAGGATTTCCATTAACTAGTGATTTCAAATTCAATGCTGGAGGTTAAGAATCAAAGACAGGCATCAAGTGTATCATTATTCATCATGTTCTGTGTTTTCAATTTCACTTACATTATTACAATAAAAAAATGTCACAAATATACATGCTTCCACAAAAAAGGAAGAAGAAAGGGTCAGATTACAGCTTATATAATTCCAGCCAAAAATCTGATGGCTGTGTTTCCAGTGTTGAATACAGACCCTTATACCAGAGGGCAATATAAAAGTATGAGGAAATCAATTTAAACATTTTAAAAAAAGGACAAAATAGTTAAAATGTTTCATGGCAATTTTCTGCACAGGGGAAATTCCCTCTGGACACCCTTAAATTCAACAATGTGTCTTTCAACAGTAAATTATGTAGGGGTGTTAAATTGCAAATCTTTCTTCAAACTCACACGAAATATTTTCTCTCTCTCTCTCTCTTTTTTTTTGTTTTTACAAAAGTAAAACATTCTGATGTATTATCATCAGTTAACAATTCATGACAAGAAGAGAAGCTGGAAACATATTTTGAGACACACACTAAACACATGTTTCTGTATATTTTGAAAATCTCTGATGTGATAACCAGATGGGAGACATTCTGCTGCCTATTTTACTATTTGAAGTTTAACCCATTCAAATGATCAGTCATATGTCAGGAATACCAAGAAATAAAGAAAGTCTTTATCTTAAAACTGACCTATATTTTATTGCATAATGCCAATTTTCTCATTCCTGAGGAAGAAGGGTATTTCTTTTCTATAACAAAAGAAACACTGAAAACAATTTCCTGTACAGTCACCCAGTATTCAAATGAAATGGTAAGCCACTAAATACTGCATTAACTTCCAAAAAAAAAGAAAAAAAAAATTTCCTATTTTTTATTATCACCTCTTATGATATTATGTTGAGTCACAACACTGCCAAGTATGTCACTCATAAATATTCCCACATAATTCTTCCTGCTGTATAATTTGGTGAAGATTGATAGCACCCATTACATTATTCTTAAGCAAATCAAATAATCCCATTTTATTGACATTTATTTTGCATCATCAATCACAATACACAAGCACTTTTGAAATCCATCATATTAATTAATAACAGATAAATGTGCTGCATAAGTTTCAGATCCTTTTGCACTGCTATCAAAAAGTTATATCTTCAGGTGCTTATGTATTAAGAAAACTTCATCTGAAGTGTGGATAAAAATCAGCATTTGAGAGATGTCATTATCTGGTTTTAATCCAAAGCTACTGAAAAGTATTTACATTTCTGAATGATAAATTTTAGTTTGGAAGAAACATTTTTATTTATTTCACTTACTATCTTTACCACAGTCTGATGAGCTAAGATACACTTTCAAAATTTTTAACCATTTTATCATCCTTGAATGCACAATGTTTTATAAGTTTCTCATAATTAAATGATTTAAAATTTTTTTTCACAAACATCAGAGAGACCTCATATGATGCAGTAAGACTTGCAATTTGAGGTTTTGCATACTTAATTAAAGCACATTTGTTTTTTGAACTCCTTGAAACTATAAGCCCATGATTTTCCAAAACATTAGTCATACTTTGGCTTGTGTTTTGTGTCATAATGGTATCTTATATTGTATTCTTTTGGTATAGCAAGAGTTTGTAAATATGCAAAATGCTATAATTTTCCATATTTTCAATAAACATTTTTTACTCACAATTCAAGTTAAATGTTCTATGTTCTTTTAAAACCTTTTTTATGGACATTTATTTTGGGGTCCAATTCACAGGTCATTGAATATATTTTTATTCGCAGAGAACTATATACTATGACACCAAATTTACATAACATGTCATCCATTGCATGATACAAACCAATTAAAAAATGTAAAAAAAAACAAACTTTTTGAAGTGTAACCAAGTACCTCCAACCAATCACAGCTTGATTTCTAAAGTCAAAAGTAATTCATCAATATATAAAATAAACAATATTGCTTCTTTGTGAAGTGCAGACTAGAGTGCTAGGGTAAATTTGTATAGTATAAAAATTATTCCAATAATATAAAATATTGATACATAGCTTTTTAAAACCATATTAGTATGTTATTTAAACTACTATTTATTTTTTGTTATTACTATTAAAGAGAAAGCATTTCTCATCTTTTTTGAGATAACTTCCTAAACAAAAATTTTTTTATTTTTCTTGAAGCACCTGTAGGCCACAAAAATAATCTTGTAAGCCAGATGTGGCCTGTGGGCCAATTTTGGACCACCATGGTATAGATCATTGGTTAGGCCACATCTGGAGTAGTGTATTCAAAGTGGGGCTATTAGATTGATATCATGGATGAAAAGGTTATCTTATGAGGATAAGCTAAGATCTCTTAAACTTATTTTACTTTTAAAATAGAAGAGTTAAGACAGGATTTGATTGAGGTGTTTAAGATTATTTATGGGAATTGATAGTATTGATGCCTTAACGTTTTCATACTTAACGATGGGAATGGTAAAATTAGGGGATATAAATACAAATTTTGACAGGGCAGAAGTAACATACAGCTAAGATAGCTTTACTTTTCTAACATGGTATTTGGCCTTTGGTATGGGTTGCCTTCAGATAAAGTAGATACAATTAATTTAAGGGAAGCTCAACAGATATTTGAATGATAAGGTCTGGCTTTGAATTTTATTAGTATTTAGTGGATAAGATGGCCTAGATGGACCAAAATGACTCTTGTTGTTCTTTAATGTTATTTACATTTGGAACTTGGTTTAAAAAAAAAGAAATAATAAAAATAATAATTAATTACAGAATGAAAAATTAATAAATTAATGAATACACAACAAATACAAGAAAGTGTAGTAGGCTATTGTCAACCAGTTGCCTCTCTGTGGTTAGTGGTTCAAAATTAAGGATGGCATATGCTATATGGAATGTATGCTGACAAATGTGCTGTGATAGGTCTTCATAATTGGACAGAAGACAGCCTATGCATTGGCTAGGAATGAAAAAACCTGTAGTGTGCAACTGTGAAAATAATCAAACTTACATTCACATATTATATATCTTAAACAAATTAATATTAAAAGTATAAAACATTATTTTTGATGCCACATATAAATTACTTGTATACATTGTGCTTTCCAAACATTAAGAACTTTGCAGCTTTAAAGAAAAGTATTAAATATAAACAACTCAACAGTAATAAGAACATACAGTGTGTGTTGAATTATAAGTAGAATATGAGAACAAATGACACACACTCTTATTTTATGAAATTTAATATTTTTGGGTTATGCTCCAACCAACTGTATGTATAATATCTTAATTATACTAGTATGTGTTATGTTTTTTTTATTTCTTAATTATCCTAAAATTAAATTATGTTACATTCACATACATTTATTTGTCTTTGTAACACTTTAGTATTAATTACAGAACTTACTATTCACACATTAAGTGAAAATTTCAAATGCTACTGACAATAAATACAATTTCTTTGAAAAATTACTTTTTATGAAATACAATAAATACATTCATTGTTAATGCTGTAGTACCAAAAAACAAACTCACACAATCAGTCTACTATACATTAACACAAATTTGTGTGTATACTACACACAAATCTTAGTTGAGATCAGTAGCATGTGATACAAATTCACTATTAGCTAAGTTTTGTTTTCCGGACATGACCGACAACAATCTACCTAATAACCTGAGTATTAGCAAGGTCTACTTTAGTCAGAAGTGTGAACAGGTTGTCTGAAAGAGAACATTAAGGAAGCTTGTGTACACAGTTTTCATTCTGCTATTAGTTGCCAGTAATTGGAAGATGCATGCAATTTTTGTTCACTGGTTATAATTTTTAAAACCTTAACATGACTTTTATCAATGGAACTCAAAAATAATTGATTTTTCTCTCAGGACCTTACTACACAATATTTTTATATATACATACAAAACAGATAAAATCAAATGCAATTCCTGGACTGATTTTTTTATTTATTTCTTGTACAGTTTTGTGGTAATTTTCTTGCTATGAATGGTGAATAACATCATAACTTAGTCAGAAAAATTCTTGCTCTTACTTTACAGCGTGATTATGTACATTGTATGAGATAAATTAATTTGTGATGGTAATCAGTATTTCACCAAAATGGTGACTTAGCCAAAATAAGCTTCTACAGATCAAAACAGAAGTATACTACTGTCTCATTGAAAACATTTAATACTAAGTTGACATATGTTTGGTACCAAAAGAACTACACATACAACAATGTCCTTTATAAGATATATTAAAAAAAACTCCACATATACATTTATTCCTTTGTCACATGCTCTGAAGTTCACATATCTCTTTTGAACTAGTTACCAAATGGTTTTTTCCACTTAACTATATTAACTAATAAAAAAGCTGGAAGTGTTTATCAAGCAAAGAAAGTCTTAAAACAAAATTGACATACTGATTTCCTGAAACAAATGTGCTTTGGATTTATCCTCCCAACATGTTGATTCAAAATCTATCACAATCAAGTAGTCAAATAACTGCCCTGTAAAAACAAAATGTATTAAACTACTGAAAGTAAACCAAAAATATACTTTCAATAATGTCAAACTTATTCAAAATGAAGTATCATAAACATAACATCACAAGAAATCAATAATTCTTCTGAGGGATACTTTTGTGGAAACTTTAAAATTATATTTAGTAAAAAAAGAAGTCAAATTGGTTTGTTAACTTTCATCTGCCTTATATCTAGACAGTGTAATATTTTAACATGACTTCATGTTTTTTATTTTCAAGGGATCAAACAACAGCCTATCTAGGATATCCAATTTTCTGTTACTCCTACAACAAAGTAAAAACTATTCATCCCTGATCTATAGAATATTTAACCAATCTCCTTTATACTTTTAAAATAATGTAGTAATACTTTACTGACAACTAAAAACAAATCATTCTATATGCCAAACAGTTTATTACAAAAATCTTAACCAATGTTCTGTCCAGCTTTCCCTATCTTACATTTCAGTACTCTCATCCTACTGCCTGCAATTTCTGAGAAAACATCTGAATTTCTGAATTCAAAACATCTAACAATCTCAAAACCTTAATGGTAACCCCCTAAGTCCTGCTTCTATATCCAACACTCCAACTCTGATTCCTAAAATACTCTTCCAATCTCTTCTCAAACTCTTTCGATTACAGCTTTTATCAGGAGTTGTAAAATTATTCCATAAGCCATTTATTTTATTTAAAAAATAATACTGCATCAACTGGAGTCATATTTGAGTGTTATATATCTCTTAACCTTGAGTCTTCTAGTTTCATTTGTCTGCAGTTTTGATTATGAAAATATTTTCTGCACTAATACATTTCAGACTTCCAATCTTAAAAACTCAGTTGTGTCTCTCAACTACTTCTCTTCAATGAAATTATCATCCATAAATATCAATAATACTGAGCTAACCCAACTGATCAATTAATATATTCTAATCATTAAAATGTTTGATCCCCACTAAGGGTGAAACAACATTAAATTCTGTGAGTCCAAAGAAGGGAACTGTTTGTCTTTTTTTTTTTTTTTTTGTGCAAAGCTACATGAGGGTTATTTTTACTAGCCACCCCTGATTTAGCAGTGTAAGACTAAAGACAAGGCAGCTAGTCATCACCACCCATTTGGGATACTATTTTACCAACAAATAGTTGGATTGACTGTCATGTTATAATGCTTACATGACTGAAAGGGCAAGCATGTTTGGCATGACATGGATTTGTACCTATGGCTCTCAGATTATGAGTTGAGTACCCTGACCACCTGGCCATGCTGGACACCAAATACGGAAGTTGAAAAATGATAATAAAGAAAACAACTTTCCTCAGTACATATGGGTCAAGGTATAATGACTCCCTCCTAAAAGCAAATTATCCTCAAAATGACTTAAATAAATCTGAATATTTGGGGAAGAATAAAACATGAAATAATAACCTTGAGGCTCATCCCTGAGAAGAGCAGGAGTGGAACTATAGGAAATGGAAGACAAAGACAGAAAAAAACATACCTGAAGTTAGAATTTTACGACACTGAAAATGTATTTCTGATAGGTACTTATCTCCTCTCTCAAAATTAGCTATCCTCATTCAGTTCTGCTCTCTATATGCAAATTGTTTCTTTACACATGCTACAAGCCTTCTGCTTTCCCTGTTGGACTCGAATGATTCCAACATTTCTAATGCATTTTTAATTGACCAATAAAAGCACAATATTCTCATGTGCTGCATATGACTCCTTTTACACTCCACTACAAAGTATGGCAGAAGGAGCAGGCAGTGGGGAGGAAGGGTGGGAAATGCGAGAGAGAAGAGGTAAGTACCTATCAGAAATACATTTTCAATATAGGAAAAGTACATCTTCAGATACAGTACTTACCTCTCTCACAAGATCAGCTGGAATCCCACATTGAGATGGAGGAACAGAAGCATCCTCAAAGGCTTCTGAAAGGTATGACTGATTATGAAAGAAAGTGATCTAGAGGACAACTGGGGAATAATGTATCACTTCTTAGTCAGGTATACTGTTTGCCATTATAAATAATTTGTGAAACACAAGGGCACAAAAAGTGAAATGTAGAGTGACTAGGGTGCATCAGACTGTACTCAGTGGGCCAACTGCATCCAAAATTTCCTCCATGGGAAACCAACATCCCACAAGTGTGGGATCAAGATAATAACATTTTTACTTCCAACCCAAAAGTTGGGGATTAAGATCTGGACCAATACCTGGAAATAACAGAAGATTTGGCACAATGCAGCATTCCATAACTGGTCATCTGGCATTGAGAAGATGAACTCAACTTGTGCAAGGAATAAGATGGATTGGCTCACTCAACTCCAGATGTTATGGAACAAGTAACAGTATGTGTAAGTGAATTGTTTATATCGGTCACGTCATCCAATTTGGAAATGCATCAAACCTAATGAAATCATAAATGATATCAGAAGGCCAAGGGGATAAACAAAGGTTGTCCATATAATGCTCAAACTCCCCTCAAATAAATGCTGAGAAATCCCCCAATGGGTAACCTGTACCTGTAGTCTGAGTTAAGGTTTCAGACAAACTAGGTAAACTCAAAGCAGTAATGTGAACTTTGGAATGTGTGCTTGAAATCCTTCAAACAAGCAAAAGATTTTGTGGCAAAACATGGGTAAATAAATGCTTTCAAAATGAAAGCAATAAAATGTTGGGAATTAAATGAAATAAAGTGTAAGTAAAACAAAGGCAAAGAACTTCATGTCTGTACTGGAAGAAAAGATATAAATCTGAACTTGAGTACTGCCAAACAAGAAGTGAGAGTTTGATCGTGATGTGTAAAGGGAGCCAGAAGCATCAAGGAGCATGTGATGCTCCTATTTATTAATTAGTGACACATAATGATTTGTATGAGAGACAAACTGGAATCTTTTAGTCCTAATAGGGGGGAATGGAAGGTTTGGGGTATCTTCATATATAGAGGGGAGCAATGAATGAGAATAGCCTAGGGAATGGAGGGGTAATTACAAATACTTGAATTTAATTTTCAGATAATATTATGTTTGTATTTATCAAACAGAATAAAGCTCACCTTTTTCATTTGCATATTTTGAATGGTTAGTATCCATTTCTCTTTTTTTACCACTATACTGTCTTAGAAGACCAAGTTCTCTAAAATACAAAGCATATATTTGTGTATTTAATACATAAACAGACAATACATAGCTTGATATTAGCTTCTGTATGAAAACATTTTTATCTAAAGCAGTGCTGTTCATACACTGGCATAGCTTAAAATGTTGGAGCCTCCCACCAAAAAAAAAACATGCATTGGGGCCCCTGAACATTCTGAAAAAACTGAATTTATGGTTGGCCCAGGTAACTCAAAGTTCTGCTCTGAGATGCTTCCTATTGTTTTAAAGTAGACTCACCTGCTCATTCTTGTTATAAAACATTAGTATTAGGTCAATAATATTTTTAAACAATACACTCTTCATCTAGTGCCTCAGGGTTTTTCATGAATTATAAAGTATATAATAATAGTATTAAAACAACAATACTTATCATATCCATTGCTTACAATATTGCTTGTTATTATGAAACTTTAGTTTTAGAAAAATTAACTAAGTTTATCTGCTTTCTATTGCATGAAGTTGTGGAGAATTGCATTCTTAACCCAAGTGTAAAACATCCTATCAGGAAAGATGAAATTTTATACATTGTTCTAAGCACTGATTAAGATACAATTAGATTCTGAATTGTGTAAGAGTACTTAATTTCTAGCAATCATAACTCTCATAATTTTATGCTTTTTAGTTAAGAAATTAAAATAAACCACATTCATGATTTTAGAAAAAAAAATGACTTTCAAAAATTGCAAGATATTTTGAAAAAGTAGGTGATTAATCTTAATGACAAATATGTTTAATGAAGTTATGAAGTTTTTGTTAGTTTGATTTAAAATAACCATAAAGGTATATATTTCTACCAAATATTTCGTATTCTTTAGCATAAAGTATTCATAGCTATCTGTGACAAACAATGTTATTGTAGTGAATTAATTAAATAAAAAATGGATATATAAAATATGACTTTATTGTAAAATGGAAAGAAAGATTAAAAAGTTGAATAGAATTATAGAGGTTTTACAGTTCATAACAAAACTAAACTCACAATGAATTTAAAGAATGATCCATTGCCAATGGCACTGTTAATCCACAGAGGAACACCATGAGATAAAATAGAATGGTATGGGATTAAAATATCATAATAATGGCAGAAAAGTAAAATGTTAGCAATTAAGATTTGAGTGTTACACTGGAGAAACGAAACAACAAAAAATGAGTTATCTCAAATTATTGCACAAACCAGACAGCCATTCATTGATAACAGGTATGATCTAACAAAATTTGGTAGAGCCACTGCTCATCCCAAATCTCCTACTAACTGGTCTTGGGCCTTGCTTTGATGGCAGAATACATGAAATAGAGTTGGTTTCACCAGTTGAGGCTAATTTGATTGCATCTTCTGCAATCTCATTCCCTTAGGCTCCAATATAGCTCAAAATCCAGAGAACTGGATGTATACAGATAAGAGAGAAAACTGTGCCAGTCTAGTTGTTCCTGATGGTCCAAGAGAAAAGAAGTTAAGCAATTGCAAAACTAAGCAAATCAGTACAGATAGTACAATTAGTTTAATCATAAGCTTCTGTATTATCCAAGTTAAATGAAATTGCATAAAACTCAACTGAGAAAGCAGAATTTGTAGAGATGCTGTGACTAACAATAGGTTGTAGCAAACCATCAAAGAGTCCACTGAGTCACCTAATTTTGAGTAATCTTTAAAAAATGGGTCAATAGGTGTTCATTAAAAATAAGTCAGGATTAACCAACTTTAGAACTGGGTAAATAAATTTATTACCAATAAGCAGTGATTACACTGATTAATTTCATATAAACTAATAAATTAATTAAAATTTCAATTAACTTGGTTAATGTTATGAAAATAATAATCAAAATTAGTATTTTTGATCATTACTGCTTGTAATTTTTCCAACAATCAATTAATCAAAATTACAATTACATTATCTGTGGCAAAATTAATCAATTAAACAAAACTAGGATTTTCAATTATGGCTATTTTCAATTATTTCAACTATCCAAGTAATCAAAATATTATCATTACATTTCTTATTAAACACACAACTACATAATGGACTATTTGTGCTCTGCCCATTGATAGTATAAGCACTGGACTAGCACAGTCTGGTGCCTTGAATGGGTGGGATGCCAAGATCCAAAAAGCCTCAAGTTTTATTTCAATTGCCACCAAAGTTACTCATCTTGTATTTGTCGTGACAAAGCTCTAAAGGCTATCTGCCACTGTCATTAATTTTTAACTGCTGATTGGAGGAAAGACAACAGACTGACTACAAGCACCACCATTCTTAGTTAACATTTGTTTTCTTGTCTCATTCAGTACTGCCTGGACATGAAGGCCAAAGGTAGGTATAACAGACTATGTATTTACAAAATGTGTAGTTGACCAATGCATAAAGACACAATGCAGAATTTTTCATGTTGAAAATGCTGAAAGGGAGGTTCAGGCAATATCATGTTGCAAAACTGAAAGGAGAGAAGATTTAGGTATTTCAGTAAATCTTGCAAATCTTACCCCGGACAACCTTGGAACTTGTGGTGGTAAATATTCTGAAGAAATTCATACAAGACTCTTTCAAGCTTTCATGACTGACTGGTTAGTCAAGACCAGAAGACTTCTTAAATGTATTATGATTAGTAAGAGATGGATATTTGCAAGTAATATCCTTGGCACTTTGAAGCATTTCATTCCCTCTGGCACTCAGGTTTTCATAATGGACAAGAATATCATGAATGCACATCATGGTTTAAGTGATGGTAAGTACAGTTGACTGGACAATATAACTAGTTACTGCCTCTACACAGGTGTTAAAACTGTTACATTGCTGTCTATAAAATCAAGTTCTATGAGCATTGTGAAGAAAGATCAGTTTGCCTGAATTCACAACAGACAAGTCTTCTTAAAAATGAAGAAAAAATAATTACTGCCTTGTTGATTACTGTCACTTACTCAGAAGAAGAAAAAGAAAATACAACAGTACCATTTGAGGGACATCAAGAAGAACTTCAGCCGATTGTGACTATCTAATTCATTTTATCAAACACCAAACTGTCTATATCCAGCCCTGATTCCTCAAGTACTTCATCAATCCTGTTATGTCTACCACATTTCAAGGCAATCTATTCCAAAGGCTAACCACTCTGTTCAAAAATAAAACTGCCTAATTTTCAATAATTTCTACCCTGTCAAATTTAAAACTATATTTTAATTCCACTACTCCTACCATTGTATCCTACCTATACAGATGAAGGTAATGGTACAGTGATTTGATGTTGGTTGGTTGATTTAGTGTTTTATAGTACCAAGCAGCTAGCTAATTGCACCAAACGTCTGGTAAAAATAAATCCAGTAAAATTTATAAAAGGAAATTAAGGTAAAACAAAATAATGTTAAAAAAAAGCATAAATCCAATGTTTACATCTAGTCTACAATGTCAAGAGAAAAACTACAGTAATTCAAGTTGTAAAGGGCTTTCTGAAGCATGACTGTAATAATCATAACTCACCAGGAAGACTAACAGGTAAGTACAAAGACCATCGTCAGTCACCTGAAGTTGGCCTTTCCAGTCCTGGTTTCAAGTTACTTTATGTTACAGTCAGTTTCTAATTTCAAATCGAACTAGATGAACTGTGATTTTTAAAAGGGAGCCACATTAAAAAGGTGTAAAGTAAATATCAAAAAACATAAATGTTATTAAAAAGATTAATGGCCTTTAAAAATCTAAAAACATTACCAAGGGGGAAAGTGTCACCATCACCAATAACACCGTCTAACGTTATGGACAAACCTTGGGACAGAACATACTTAAAATGATGCCGTCGTTGTGAATCATAACGATGACAAGAAAGTAAAATGTGGCTTATTGTGATCTGTGTGTTACATAAACTACACATTGGTGCATCAATTCCAGATAAAAGAAAATAATGAGTTAAAAAACTGTGACCAATGCGTAGTCTAGTTAGAACAACTTCCTCCTTCCGAACTTTATGGAAGCTAGACAGCCAAAGCCCAATATAGGGTTTTATTTAAAAAAGCTTGTTGTCACGTTGCTCACTCCAAGTGGACTGCCAGCTGGCATGGAGCCGAGCCTTGAATACAGGACCATAGTCCATGTACGAAATAGACACAGTGGTGATAGTGCCAGAGCAGATGGATTTAGCTGTCATGTCTGCAAGCGCATTCCTGTGAATACCAACGTGGCCTGGTATCCAGAAAAACTGGATAGAAGTAGATGTTAATGAGAAATGGGCCAGTCGGTTTTGAATATCAGTGAGAACAGGGTGTGAGCCAACGTGAAGTGATTCCAAGGACAGCAGAGAACTAAGGGAGTCAGTATAAATAGTGCAGTCAGAGTACTGCTCAGCTTCAATATGATCCAGGGCAAGAGATATGGCGTACAGTTCAGCAGTGAACACAGAAGCTGTAGAGGGGATTCTGCGTGCAACCACCGAACTGCAAAAAACCATGGAAGAGCCCACAGAGTCACCTGATTTTAAACCATCCATATAAATTGGAATAGAAAGGTTGTTCGAAAAATGTTCAGTAAATAAAAGATGGTACTTCCAATGGGAGTATCTGCCTTTTTCAGATGACTTAAAGAAAGGTCACATTTGGGAGCTGTAATAAGCCAAGGGGGGATGGGCTGACCAGTGTATTCTGGAATGTTTTCCAAGCACAGACCAAATTCATCCAATTGCGCCTGGATGCGAAGGCCATAAGGAGCAATGGCAGATTGTCTGTCTTGAAAAAAGTATGGCCCACTGAGGAAAGAAAACACATCCCCAAGTGAGATGCTTTGGTAAGGAGCGAAGTTTCGAAGAATACAGTAAAGACAGTTGCAAATGGCAAAGGTGCAGAGAAGGTTCGTGAGATTCCACGTATAAGCTCTGAACTGGGGAGGTGCAGAGAGCCCCAGTGCAGAGTCAAAGTCCTTGATGATAAATGGGGTCCAGCATCTTTAAGGCCGAAGGTCTGGCAGAGCTATAGACCATTGATCCATAGTCGAGTTTTGAACGAATAAGAGTACGATATATCTTTAACATAGAACATTGATTCGCTCCCCAACTGGAAGTAGAGGGGACATGGAGGATGTTCAGTGCTCTTGTGCATTTGACCTGTAGCTGCTTTAAGTGTGGTATAAAGGTCAGCTTACGGTCAAAGATAAGCCCCAAGAATTTGGTCTCAGGGACCACTGGAAGCGAAACTTCACCTATACGGAGTTCAGGATCAGGGTGAATACCCCGTTGGCAACAAAAGTGCATGCATATGGTTTTAGAGATAGAGAAAGTAAAGCCGTTTGCTGTAGTCCACTTCAGTTGCTGCTCAATATATCTCATGTTCGACGACTGACATGAGATGTGAAAGTCATCAACATAGAGCCCGTTTGCAAAAGTGAGAGGGAGTTATTCAGTCATGGCATTTATCTTTATACTGAAAAGTGTGACACTCAGAACACAGCCCTGAGGGACTCCAAGTCCCTGTAGAAAAGAACGGGAAAGTGTTGAACCCACATGAACTTGGAATCTCCTGTCCATTAAAAATTTGTTCATAAAAATGGGTAAATGGCCATGTAACCCATATGTATGGAGGTCTCGCAAAATGCCATACCTCCATGTTGTGTCATAAGCCTTGTCAATGCAAAGAATATTGAAACAAGATGTTGGCATTTGAGAAAGGCTTCTCTGATTGATGTTTCAAGTCAAATTAGGTGGTCCATGGTGGAATGCTATCGTTGGAACCCACACTGGGTGGGCGAGAGTAGGTTGTTTGATTCGAGGAACCAAACAAAACGAGCATTAACCATCCTCTCTAAGGTCTTACAGAGACAGCTCATCAAAGCAATTGGATGGTAGTGTGAAGGAATCTTGGGATCTTTCCCAGGGTAAGAGAAAGGTAAGATAATAGCCCGGTGCCAGGCATCAGGAGAAACATTCTCCTGCCAGATCTGGTTAAAAACAATTAGAAGAATATCAAGAGAAGCAGAAGAGAGATAGTGCAGCATGTCATAGTGTACGTCATCAGGTCCAACAGATGTACTGCCTGACCGTTGAAGAGCCATTTTCAGTTACACCAGTGTAAAGGTACAATTATAGTAAAAAAGACAGTCAGTTCGAAAGGAAAGAGGTGAATGCTCTGCCCGAGTCTTGATGGCTTACAAAGGTGAAAGAAGCAAAAGTGCTAGATACCCGGCAAAGCTTTCACCTAGAGTATCGGCGATGCTCCGGACATCATCTACCTCTTGGACATCAGAGAGTAAGATGGAGAGGGGGACAGAATTGTAGTGCCCACTGACCTTTCGAATCCTGTCCCATATGACCTTGGAACTGATGGTAGAAGATATGCTAGTTGTGAACTTAATCCAAGATTCCTTCTGGCTTTGACATCTTACCCACCTAGCATGTGCACAGGCCCGTTGGAAAGCGATGAGGTTTGAAAGTGTTGGATATCTACGGAAAGTATCCCAGGCCTGTTTTTGAGCCTTCCATGCCAAGTGGCAAGCAGGATTCCACCACAGACGAGGATATTGTGGAAAACGTGTCAAGGTTTTAGGAATACACTGAGCAGCTGCTTGTGTAATACAGTCAGTTGCTGCTGCCACACAGTCGTCTATTGATGGCTGATTCACAATGGCAGGATCAAGTTCTGCAAGAGCAGTGAAAGTGGACCAGTCTGCCTGATTCATCTTCCTCCGGGGAATGGGGTAGAGTGGCATCGACCACGGCTAGTCTCTCTCAAAGGTATAGGAAAATGATCACTGACTAGTGGATTAGTGTCAATCCTCTATGAAAAATGGGAAAATAATGAAGGGGAGCAAACCAAGAGATCAATAGCGGTAAAGGACTGACAAGGTGCGTGAAAATAAGTGAAAAAAACAGTATTGAAAAGAGAAAGATTGTGATCAGAGAGCATACGCTCTACAGATCGACCCCTCCTGTCAATAACAGCACTTCCCCAGAGGGGATGATGTCCATTAAAGTCCCCCAGGATTAGAAATGGAGACGCCAACTGTTCAACGAGAGCATCAAGGTCTGATTGATCATATGTCTCTCCAGGGGACAGGTATAGAGAACAAACAGTGATGGTAAGACCCAAGGAAACATGGATGGTTAAGTTCTCCAAGGGTGTGTTGAGTGGCAAAGACAGGATGGGCACATGCTGATCAACCAATAGTGCCACCTTCCATGCACTCATTCATCACACAGCCTGTCATGTTTCTTGTAAGAAAAGACATACAGGATGGTAGGAAGCAATCAGTGTTTTGATATAATCCAGATTAGAATGTAAGCCTCGACAATTCCATTGTATCAAGGTGGCTATTTTTAATGAAGATAGGCGAAGTGGCTGGAGAACCCTTCTGTTTACGACCACATTTTTTTTTCCTTACTGTCCTTATTCGGAGGAAGTCTATCGACCTCCATGGATCCTGCCCTGGGATGATTGGGCAGGTCTTTGTTATTGGAAGGGGAGTCCAGTGACTGAGGACACGAACGAATGATTGTTTTGCATTGTGGGGTTGGAGAAAAAGATGTATCAGAAGAAATGCCTGTATTTGAAACCGAAGGATGTGGATCTTGAGATTTATTGGACTGTATGGGAGGAACAGAGATGGGTGTAGAAGTCAATTCATCAACCTTTTTAACAATGGAGGTCAAAAGGCTTTTCATTTGTTTTGAAAATAATTCTCTTGGAGGTACAGAGAGTTCTGTCTGCACTCCCACTGTAGTTGTGGAATGAAGTGCAGCTGCATATGTTTGAGATGGAGTGGCGGACAGCAATTTCTGAGCCTCTGTATAACTAATGTTATGGGTCATTTTCAAATGCTGCACCTCTTTTTCCTCCAACCATTTTGGGCAAGAATGAAAATAGGAAAGGTGGAACCATTGCAGTTGACACAATGTGGGTCTGTGTGACACTCATAGGCATCATGGTCCTTGCCACCACAACAAGCACATGTCAGGGAACCACAACAGGATGTCTTTGAGTGGCCGAACCTTTGACATTGGAAACATCGAAGAGGGTTTGGAATGTACAGCCGTACCATGCAAATTAGATAACCTGCCTTAATGGTGGCAGATGCATGTGGTGAGGTAAATGTCAAAACAAGGATATGTGTTGGCAGTGTAACTCCATCTTTGCGAGTGGAGATGCGCCTCACTGCAAAAACTCCTTGAGTGGAGAGACCAGAGAGAATCTCTGACTCGGGATGTTCTTCAAATCCCTCTCAACAATAACTCCTCATGATGAATTCAAGGTAGCATGAGGGGTAACCTCAATAGGTACATCCCCAATTGCCTTTGAATTCAAGAGGAGTTCACTGTGTTGGGATGTGGATATTTCAACCAATATGTCTCCAGATCGAAGCTTCTTTACTGACTTTGGAGAGCCAGCAAGTCCCTCTAGTCCCTTCTGAATAAAAAAGGGAGACATTTACCCTAAAGGTTTTTCTGAAAGAGAATGTAATATAAGAAAATGGGGTACAGGTGTTACAGATGTTGAAGATTGCTGCTCAAAGTCTTCAAGACATGGCCGTTTACCTATTGATTGTTTTTTCACTATTTTATCTAAATTTTTTGTTGGAGGATCCATAGAAAAAAAGGGAAATTTCAGTACCCACTGACCCCACCCACCATGGAGCCCTACGAGGGGACACACTACAATGTCACGCAAGGACAATGCAGCAACGCCAGGGTTTCGTGAGCACTATACCCAAACACCAGCTTCAGGCACAATGTCCACAACACCCGTTGAGAACTTCCAACACTGGTACTTGGTTGACTCTAGCCCAAGTGGACCAGCCAATTGACCCAAGGGGGCCACCCAAAGGCTGCCTGTCTACAGGAATTCAAGGCCAAAGTGGTGTGTTAGGGTTGGACCCCTCAACCACCAGGATCCTCTCCTCCCCTTCACGGGTCGCCACGCATGGCAAACACGTGGGTGGATGTTTAGATCCCAGAGGAGGTAAACTGAAAGAACAGAACCTTTCCTCAAAGGTCCCCTCACCACGGACAGGAATCCACACCAATGGGAAAGAAATGGGCCAGTCGGTTTTGAATATCAGTGAGAACAGAGTGAACCAATGTGAAGCAATTCCAGGGCCAGTAGAAAAATAAGTGATTCAGTATAAATAGTGCAGTTTGAGTACTGCTTAGCTTCTTTGTGATCCAGGACAAGAGAAATGGCACACAGTTCAGCAGTGAACACAGAAGCTGTAGAGTGGATTCTGTGTGCAATCACCAAACCACAACAAACCATGGTAGAGCCCACACAGCAACCTGATTTCAAACTATCTGTTGAAGTAGCAATGCAAGGATGATTCAAAAGATGTTCAGCAAATAGGAGACAGTATTTCCAATCAGGAGTGTCTACTTTTCTCAGATGACTTAAAGATAGGTCACAATTGGGGACTGTAAGAAGCCATAGTGAGATGGGCTGACCAGTAGATACAGCAATGTTATCCAAGGAGAAACCCAATTCATCCAACTGCACCTGTATATGAAGGCCAAAAGGAGTAATGGTAGATCATCTCTTCTGAAAAAGTATGGCCCACTGAGGAAGTAAAACACAACCCCAGGTGGGATGCTTTGGAAAGGAATGAAGTTTCGATGCATATAGTAAAGACAGTTGCAAACTGCAGAGGTGCAAAGGTTTATGATACTCTATATATAAGCTCTGAACTGGGGAAGTGCAGAAAGCCCCAGTGCAGAGTCGAATTCCTTGATGATGAATAGGGTCTAGCATCTTCAAGGCCAATGGTCTGGAGAGCCATAGACCAGTGATCCATAGTCGAGTTTCAATCGAATAAGAGTACAATATATCTTTAGCAAAGAACATTGATCTGCTTTCGAAGTGGTGGAAGAGAGGATATGGAGGATGTTCAATGCTCTTGTACATTTGTCCCATAGTTGCTTGTTGCATGGTATAAAGGTTAGCTTATGGTCAAAGATAAGCCCCAAGAACTTTGTCTCAGAAACCACAGGCAGCACAACTTCACTGATACAGAGTTCAGGATCAGGGTGAATACCCCGTTGGTGGCAAAAGTGCATGCAAACGGTTTTAGAAAGAGAGAGAGTGTAAAGCTGTTTGCTGTGGTCCACTTCAGTAAACAATTGAGGGCATTCTGCAGCTGCCGCTCAATATACCACATGTTCGAAGACTGACATGAGATGTGAAAGTCATCAACATAGAACCTGTTTGCAACAGTGAGAGGGAGTTGTTCAGTGGTGGCATTAATTTTTATACTGAAAAGTGTGACACTCAGAACACAGCCCTGAGGGACTCCAAGTTCCTGTAGAAAAGAATGAGAAAGTGTTGAACCCACATGAACTTGGAATTTCCTGTCCATTAAAAAATATTTTTATAAAAATGGGCAAATGGCCACATAACCCATATATATGGAGGGCTCGCAAAGTGCCATACCTCCATGTTGTATAATAAGCCTTCTCAATGCCAAAAAATATTGATACAAGATGTTGTTGTTTGAGAAAGGCTTCTCTTGATTGATGTTTCAAGTCAAATCAGGTGAAGCACTGTCGTTGGAACCCACACTGGGTAGGTGAGAGGAGGTTGTTTGATTCAAGGAACCAAACAAGATGAGCATTAACCATCCTCTCTAAAGTCTTACAGAGATAGCTCATCAAAGTAGTTGGACAGTAGTTCGAAGGAATCTTGGGATCCTTCCCAGGCTTGGAGAAAGGCAGGACAATAGCATGGTGCCAGGCATCAGGAAAAACTTTCTCCTACCAGATCCACTTAAAAACAACCAGAAGGATAGCAAGAGAAGCAGAAGATAAATGGTGCAGCATCTCATAGTGTATATCATCAGGTCCAACCGATGTACTGCCAGACCAATGAAGGGCCAGTTTGAGTTCCACCAATATAAAGGGATGATTATAGTCATAGAGACAATCAGCTCTAAAGAAAAGAGGTGATTGTTCTGCCTGAGTCTTGATATCTAAGAAGGTGGAAGAAAAGGCAAAAGTGCTACATACCCGGCAAAAGCTTTCACCTAGAGTATCCGCGATGCTCTGGGTTTTAGTTACTTCCTGTCCATCAGAGACCACTGACCTTTTGAATCTTCTCCCAAATGACTTTGGAACTGGTGGTAGAGGAAATGCTGGTTGTAAACTTAATCCAAAGTTCCTTCTGGCTTTAACATCTTACCCATTGAGCATGTGCACGGACATGCTGGAAAGTGATGCAGTTTGAGAGTGTGGGATATCTACGGAATGTATCCCAGGCTCGTTTCTGAGCCTTCTGTGCCAGGTGGCAGGCAGGATTCCACCATGGATGAGGATATAGTGGAAAATGTGTTGAGGTTTTAGGAATATATTGAGCAGCTGCTTGTAAAATACAGTCAGTTAATCCTGCCACAGTCATCTATTGATGGCTTACAGACTATGGCAGGATTAAGTTCTGCAAGAGGAGTGAAAGAGGGCCAGTTTGCCTGATCCTGCATGCCATAGTTGAAGCTGGTCAGGTGGCATCGACCACAACCAGTCTCTCTCAAGATTATAGGAAAATGATCACTGCCTTGTGGATTATTGTCAACCCTCCATGAAAAATGGTAAAATAATGAAGGGGAGCAAATTGAGAGATCAATAGCAGTAAAGGACTGACTAGGCACATGGAAATAAATAGAAGAACCAGTATTGAAAAAGAGAAAAATTGTAATGAGAGAGCATATGCTCTACAGAGTGACCCCTCCTATCAATATCAGCACTTCCCCAGAGGGGATGGTGTCCATTAAAGTCCCCCAAGATGAAAAAGGGAGATGGCAAATGTTCAATGAGAGCATCAAGGTTTGACTGATTATATGTCTCTCCAGGTATTAGGTAGGGAGAACAAACAGTTATGGTATGACCCAAGGAAACATGGATGGCTACGGGCTCCAAGGATGTGTTGAGTGGCAAAGATAGGGTGGGCACATGCTGATCAACCAACAGTGTCACCCCTCCATGCACTCATCCATCACACAGCCTGTCATTTCTGTATAAAGAAAACCATCAAAAGGTGACTGTATCAGCAGGTTTCAGAAATGCTTCCTGCAAGGAGAGACAAACAGGATGGTAGGAAGCAATCAGTGTTTTGATGTCATTCCAATTAGAATGTAAACCTCAATAGTTCCGTTGTATCAGGGTGGCCATTTTTATTTATGTGTAGGCAAATTGGGCGGAGAACCCTTCTGTTTATGACCACGTCTTTTTTCCTTACTTTCATTATTTGAGGGAGGTATATTGACCTTCATGGATCCTGCCATGGGTCAACTGGGCAGGTCTTTGCTGTTGATGTGAACAACAGAGCCTGAGGATGTGAACGAATGATTGTTTTGCATCTTGGAATGAGAAAGAAAGATGGATCTGAGGAAATGCTTGCACCTGAAACCAAAGGATGTGGATCTTGGGGTTTGGTGGAATGTATATCAGGGACAGAGATAGGTGTCAAAGTTGATTCATCAACTTTTATAACCATGGAGGTCAAAAAACTTTTCATTTGTTTAAAGAACAATTCTTTAGGAGGCACAGAGAGATCTGTCTGCACTCCCACAGTAGCTGTAACAAAGTGCAGCAGCATATATCGAAGATGAGGTGGTGGACAGCAATGTTATGAATCATTTTCAAATGCTGCATCTCTTTTTCTTCCAACCATATAGGGCAAGAACGAAAGTAGGACAGGTGAGAGCCATTGCAACTGATGCAATGAGGGTCCATTTCACACTCATAAGCATCCTGGTCCTTGCCACTGCAACAAGCACACGTCAAGGAACCATGACATGATGTCTTCAAGTGACTGAAACGTTGACACTGGAAACATTGGAGAGGGTTTTGAACATATGGCCGTACTCTGCAATTAAGATAACCTGCCTTGATGGTGGCAGGCAGATGTGGTGATGTAAATGTCAGAATGAAGATATTGGTCAGCACCATAATTCCATCTTTGTGAGTGGAGATACACCTCACCGCAGAAACTCCTTGGGTGGAGAAACCAGCGAGAATCTCCAACTCTGGGATGTTCTTCAAATCTCTCTCAACAATAACAACTCTTGATGAATTCAAAGTAGCATGAGGTGTAACCTCTATAGATATATCCCCAATTGCCTTTGAATGCAACAGGAGTTCACTGTGTTGAGATGTGGATGTTTCCACCAATATGTTACCAGATCCTAGCTTTTTTACTGACTTTGGAGAGCCAGCAAGTCCCTCTAGTCCCTTCTAAATGAAAGAGGGAGTCATTTGCCCTAAAGGTTTGTCTGAAAGTGAGTGCAATAGAAGAAAATGAGGTACAACAGGTGATACGGATAGTGAGGATTGCTGCTTAGAATCTTCAAAACGTGGTTGTTTACCTATAGACTGTTTTTTCACTATTTTATTAAGGTTTTTAATTGAAGTATCAATAATAAAGAAAGGGAATTTTCGGTGCCCAATGACCCCACCCACCATGGAGCCTTACGGAGGGATGTACTACAATGTCAAAGAAGGACACTGCAGCAACGCCAGGGTTTTGTGAGTACTATACCCAAACAACTGCATCAGATATAATGTCCACAACACTTGTTGAGAATATCCAACACTGGTGTTTGGTTGACCCTAGCCTGAGTGGACCAGCTGACTGACCAAAGGGGGAGCCTCTTAGGCCAACCGTCTAGAGGATTTCAAGGCCAAAGTGGTGTGTTAGGGTTGGACCCCTCAACCATCAGGATCCTTTCCTCCCGTTCATAGGTTGCCACACATGGCAAACACGTGGGTGGATGTTTAGATTTTAGAGGAGGTAAACTGAAAGAACCTTCTCTGGGAGGTCCCCTCACCACGTACAGGTATTCACACCGAGGAGCGATTTGATGTATTTGGGTTTTCATATAACATTTGATAAGGTGCCACATAAAGGTATTGTTAAAAAGATAATTTATATAGGTGAGGAAGAGAAGTTAACTTACTGGGTAGAAAAGTGGCTGGATGGAAGAAAGTAGAGGGTTGTATTAAATAAGGTTCAGTCAAACTTGGGTACCTCAGGGCTCACTTTTGGGACTTTTATTGTTGTTTTTTTATTACATAAATGAAATAGATGAAGAAATGAAAAATACAGTATTTAAAGTTGTTTATGATACTAAGGTCTTTGGTGTTGCTGGCTGTAAAGATGCTGCTGCTGCATTACAAAATAATTTAAATCATTTGATAACTTGGGTAAATAAATGGCAGATGGCTTATAGTTTATAATAAATGCAAAATAATGCATGTGGTTTATCATACTTTGAATTACAAGTATAATTTTGATGGGATTAGCTTCAATGTTTTAAAACAAAGAAACTCAGTTTTCTAGTTGATAAGTTTCTAAAGTCATTTATGCAGTGTTTTGTGGCAATTGGAAAAGCAAATATGATTTTAAGCTGTAACTTCAGAAATACAATATGCAAGTCTCAAGAGGTCATAATTTCATTGTACAGATCACTGGTTATGCCTTATTTGGAATCAGTCTTGGTTCTAGCTTTTCTTAACTCAGGAAGCAAATGAAACAAGAATAAGGCCAAAACTAAATTAACTTCAAAATTTGATTAATGGATGACATCAGTTTGGGGAGAAGGGCAGACTAGTGCCATCTCTGTTTGAAGTATTGCATTGTTTTGGACTTCTTACCTTAGGAAGGAAATTTGAATTGTTGAAAATAGTTAAGAAGAGCTGGGAAGGAAAGGTTGTTACACAAGGATAGATTAATATCTATGAACTTGTTTTCTCTTCAAAAAAGGAGAGTTAAGAGAGATCTGATTAAGTTGTTTAAACTTCTTAAGGGGATTTATATTTTTTATGATTTTTTTCCCATACATAATGGTGAGTAGGACTAGGTGACACAAGTATTAATTTTGGAAGGGTAAAGAAACATTTTCAGCTAAGACACTTTTACGTGGTTGATGCAGTAAAGTTAAGGGAGTTAAAGAAAGATTAGATAAATATTTTTTAAATAAGATACATTTGAGTTTTTTTTTAAGTGTAGTTTGTGGAAAGGATGGCCTAAATGAAACAAAAAGTCCCTTGTTGCCCTTAAATTTTATGTTACATAACAGACGAAACATAAAACTATATGATAAATATGGTAAACAATAAAAAATGTTACATTAGTCCTATCTATTCCTTTTATAAGTTTCAAAAGTTTAATAAGATCATGTTTAAACCTTCTTTTCTTAAGAAAACAATTTTAAGGATTTTAACCTCTTGTCATATAACAAGAATCATGCTGTTTGCCTTTATTTTCAACCAATTCAATGTCCTTCTTAAATAAAGTGCTCAAGCCTGAACACAGATCTCTAAATAAGGTTTAAACAGATATGTACAAAGAAATGAAAATCTCCTTTGACCTGTTTACAATATTCCTATCTGATTTTCACTGCCAACAGATTTATTGTAAGGCTTAAGAGAATGATTGATCAAAACACAGACCATTTTCGTTTATAACATTACTAGGTTTATCTCATTAAGGTGGTAATTATAATTTAAATTAAGGTATCTAACATATATTACCTTGAATTTTGCATAATAAATGCTATCATCCTAATAGCTCTCTCTTGAATCTTTTCCATTAAACATTATTCTTTCTTAGCTTTGGAGACCAAATTTGTAAATGGTATTTCAAACTGAACTTAACTAGTGATTTGTATAATGAACACTTTTCACTTATGTTCAATATGTCTAGAAATATAAACTCAAATTCTATTATTTTCACTATGGTTTGAGTAATTTATCCACCACTATGTAAAGTACCTTTTCTTCAGTCACACTATTGAGTGTTTCAGTTCCTCTCTATGTGTAGCATTGGTTCAAATACATTAGCTTGCACTGAAAAATAATTAAAACTGATTCGCTAAATATCTGTCAAATAATAAAATGATTCAAGTCATCTTACATCTTCAATACACCTAAAAATACCTATAAGTTTAATATAATCCAAACACTTTACTAAGCATTCCTTTATTAAAATCATTGTAAATAATAAAAAGCAAATGCTCAGGTACTGACTCCAATGGTATGCCATGATTAGTAATGATCCAGTTTAACTAAATTCCATTAATAACAACTTACTGCCCTCTCTCGAGAATCCAACCATCCAATTTACAAGTCTTTCCCTAATTGCTACCAATATGATTTTCTCAACTTTTTTTTTTATGGCACCTTATCAAGATTTTTTTGAAAATTTTCTATAACAACAAGTCCCTTTCCATAATCCAAATACAGAAAAACATCCTCAGAGAACGTTTAAAGTCCAGTTAGGGAAGATTTCCATTTAATTAATTTATGTTGGCTTTCTTTTGTAAAATATTTCATTAGATCAGTGAAGTACAAACCAAGATCTAATTAAAAAAAACAAATTAGCAAAATTATGTTTGTTACTAACACAGTAAAAAGAATGATGATGTTTCTTCTAGCACAAATGAAAAATATATGGTGTCATTTTTGTCAGTTTAAAAGGAAGAAAATACTGGTGAATTTAAGCAGGCAGAAAGTAATTCTATAATTGAGGAGAATAGCAATGTTCAAATTGGGCTTATTACAAATTTTATAGTTTTTACATTAATTCTCTCTTGTATCACAAACATTAGCTGCACTGGTGGTATATCTACCACAGTTTCAGAATCTCTGTTCAAATGACTAGATCATCATGTAATGCTTTAATACACATTACCATCACAGAAATACAAATGATCTATATTTTCCACAAAACTTATCACTTCCTTTAAAAATGCAAGTAATATTGGAATTGTCAAATCCTCTGGCAACTGTCTATTTGCCTACTATCAGCATTCTTTTAAGAGCCCATTTTACTTACCTCTAACATACTCACAAAAAATATTGCTATCAGAGTTACTGTTATCAGCAATCTAAGTTATAAGTCCTTTTGGATTTTCTAATTTCTTTTTCTAACCAAATCTATATAGTTTCTCTTTTATGTTTTTAATAAGTAATTTGATTTCTAATTAAAAAAAAATCAAACCATGGTTTTCCTACGATTATGTAAGTTTCCTACTCTACCTGTTAATATAAACCTTTAAGTCTCAGTTATGCAATCCTAACAAAGTAAATATATTAATTGTTGGACTACACACTACTCCATAACAAATAAACCATTAAAAATTATATACAGCTTTTAAATCAATATTATACAATTCATTAATTGTAATACATTAATCATCGTGTGCTTTTTCCATTCCAGTTTTGTACTGTTAAATTTTGAAGCTTTTGAAAATAATCAGATTCAAACTTCAATTTTCAAAAGTAGTAGTTCATTGTTTCACCAAACAGATTAAGTTCAAATCTTTGCTACTTAATAAAATTTGAAAAACAAAATATACTTACTTTGCTAATTTTTTTGTAGCCATTTGTACATAAACACCTTTAGTTTATTATTATTTATAATAAAGTGATGATACACTACCCATAAAGTAATAAATATTTTAGTATGAAAGTTGTAAAAAAAAAAAACAAGCTAAAGTCTAAACACGACACGAAGTAACCAACTGAACTCATTAGCATCACTCATTTGTTCCGACCACACGTATAACTCAAAAACAATTATTACCGGCTAACCACAGCTACCTACGTTTAACTTTTAAAATATATATATATATATATATCATAGTGAGGCTAAAATGGTGTATTACCATTAACTCTGTGAAGTGTGTAAATTATGCCATAATACAGCACATTGCTATTATTACATATCTCTGTTAATGAGTGTTATTCTTTAATTTGACTTTACATGCATATTTTAAATATAAAAACTTGCAAAGTTCTTTATTTTAAACAAACCACGTTTGCCAACGTACTTTTGAATATTACGCTACATACTATAAGTAGAAGCGCACTCTGAAGTTATATTCATTAATTACATTCTTAATAATAGTTACTAATATTGTACCGTGTCATTTCGTTAGCAAAAGCTTTTAAATCAATGAGTAAAAATATTTTCAAACCCAGTCCACGTGATAATTACAGATTAATTTATTTCATTCTTTAGTGTTACTATTAGCTTAAATACTTATACGCTGTTGTAAAATGATATAGGTCTATGTTAGAAATGACGGTAACCAACGTAAAAAAATAATCAACTTACGAGTATGTGTACAATATGATTTCACAAGCGTGAAAGCAAACACATAACAAACTATTTCACGAATTGTTACACGAAAACACACCGCCTGATTCAACTTAAAAACTTACAGTATTCAGAACTAGGTCATATTTGTAATATAATTTAAAATTTACCAGAACTAAAATTGACATCAGATCTTAAATCTTTCTAGAATGATTATTTAACTTCATCAATGAACGGTAACTACCTATAGCTAAGAAATAATTAAATCACATATCTCACAACAATATTAAACAAGAAATAAAATGAACATTAAACTTGGGTGTCGTTGAGAATGATCGCGCCAGTGATTGAGGCATCGTACCTGTTAAAAAAATACAACAACCTTACATACTATGAAAGCTATAACTTGTCATAAAATAATATTTAATTAATAAACAATCTCAACATAAAAAGAGTAGTTATAAATACGAGAATCAGCATGGTGTAAATCAATGAAACATTTACTAGTATAGTGCAAGTCAATATAGGGTAAATTCAGATACTGATTAATTAGCCATGAAATTACAAAAAGTAATTTTATTTGTACATCAGTTTTAGAGCCGTTAGCGGAGTATTTCTGTTTGAAAGTTATTTTTAAACTTACGTTTACAAATTACAATAGTGTAAAACTTTTAGAAGCGTAAAACAAGAAATAATTTTTTTATCGTCACGTGGATTGGACTATGAATTATATTTACGAAATAATCTGAAAGAAACTGCTCAATGAAAAACAACGTTACAGCAATATATGGATACAAGATATCAGTTGTTGGAAAAGGGAAGTATGCATACGTGCTTTTACACATTTTCTGTATTTTGTCGTCTTAGAAAAGGGCGCGGATTGACCTTCTAGTACAGAACTGGATTTTCAAGCTGGTTAACCGGACTCAAATTCAGTCTTATAGCAAAATATTCCCCTCCACACTTAAACCGTTGTTACATTATAAGAGAGACAACCAATCCGTTAGTGTGGATAATAGATGGAAGATTCTGATGGATGGTCGACTACTCTCTGGTAACGCCCTCCAGTGGCACAACAGTATGTCTGCGAACTTGCTAGAAGCCGGTTTTTGATACCCGTGGTGGACAGAGTACAGATAGCCCTATTACAACCAACCAACCCACCAGTAAGTAGATCAAAATCAGGGACAGCAAAAAATAGTTTTAGTTGTTTCGTTATAAATACAAAATACGACAATCTAAATGGCGCCATTTTACTACATTTTGGTCTTACTTTTCATTATTAATGATGCGTATTTTATTGATATATTGGTTTTTCTGGATTTTTGTTAATTTCCAAACTGAGAGAATGAAAGTAGCATAGGTTTGATTTAGAATTGTGATTTTATTCAAACAAATTTATATCTATAAGCATATTTACATTTGATTATGTCATCCAGTTTGATTTAAAAATTATCTTGAAAGTGAATTGTATATTATTGTAATAAACTATTGTTTCATTTCTTCAAAACCTCTGTGAGTTTTCTGTCTAACGAAAGTTTTTGTACTTAGTAATCATTTTTAAGGGACGATGGAGCATTAAATCTATGTTTTAGAAAAAGCAACATCAGGCTATCGCCTGTTCCACAGCGGGATTCGAACCCTAGATTTTTATATTTTACGTACTCAAACTTACTATTGTCCTACCAGAAAATAGAGAATGTAGGAGTAAATGTGTTTCTCTTTCTATGAAATATCTAAACTTGTTTTTCTTTTTTTATATGAACCATTGCAATCTCTCTCTCTCTATTTCTTTTTTTCTTCTAACAATGCAAGAGAAATAATTACCAAGTGGTCGGCTAAAATGCAATTAAGTGAAGATAATAATTAAAGAAGGCTAATAATTAATGCATTCATGTTTAAAAAATATCACAATGCCAAAATAATGCAAGAAGTGAAATATTTTAAATAGTATATAATACTATTTGAGAAAATATAGTAAAAGAAGAAAGACATAAGGATCTTCATCATTACACGTTAGTTATTATTTTAACTTTTGTATTTGCTTCGTTCTACTATCGAAGATGTCTTCTTTCATTAATATTGTAACATGATATCTTTTAGTAAGCTTTAATTATGTGATACAGTCAAACATTACTTTTTAAACATATCTGAAGTTATGACTGCATCTAAAGTTATACAATGTTGGAATTTTCACAAAGGTAAAAACAAAAAAGGTTAGTAATACTTAATGAACAGATGGCGTTCTTTACATTACGAAAGTTCAAGAAGGTATCGACTGAAGGTACAAGGCTCAAGCAGCGTGTAACTTGTGAGTTAAAGTTGTATTGTAATTACATTTATTTTTTATTTTATTGTTTTCTGTATAAGTAGAGGACAGAACTAACTGAGTGCAATTCTTCCTTTTTTTGATTGAAATTGTTACGTTACAGGTAGGAGGTATAATAGGGGCGGGTATGATTGGTTTTCTGAAAGTTGTAAAATTAAACAAGCGGAAATTAGAGCACACATTTTTTAGATTTACCGTACGTCATGAGAAAAAGAGATAGGAAAAAAAAAAAGAAAAAGAGATGGACATGGAGTAAACATTTTTTTAAGTTAATAATTTTGGATTATATAATGAATTAATATGAATTGGAATATTTTTTTATGTTAATAAAAATCTTTGCATCAAGTTATTACCTAAATCACATGTCAACATACCAGTTATCTAACGTTTTCGAGATTAGGTTTAGCATCAACGCTTGAATTGCAGCATTCTGCATAAAGATATTTTTAATCAGAATTTGTTGTTAGTGAATTACAATTATGACTATTTCTATGTTTGCAGGTCGATCATAGCTTCTAAGTATTCAGCAGTTCTTATAAATCAAACAGATTCAGTGTTTAACCAAAGATGTTAATCGGACTTATAGTGTTGATTTTTGGTTTGTATATGGGTATCTACTTGAGTCAGAACTACAACATTCCTGCAGTCGATAGTCCTTGTGAACTATGGGAAAGAGTTTGTCGTTTTGTAAGTAATCGTAAAGAAATAGTGTTTACTAAAACAGTAGTTAAGTGACTTGTACGGTTGATCGGTAGATAAGTATTTGTTATTTTTCTGTTTTTAAATGTTGCAGCTACACTTGCACAAAACCGAGTTTGTATACTTAAATTAGACGAATACTAAAAAATAGAGAATAAAAACGAATATTTAGGTCCTGATAAAGGACATGATGTTCAAGGAAAATGTGAGGGGGGGTTCAGAATTTGGCTTTGTAAATAAGTTAAATACAGTTCATTACTACTACTTAACTTTAATTTGGGCAAAAGGCAAACAAAGCCAATGGGTAGATAATGTACAGAATCTAAATTTCTGATGTTTGTAATAAATATAAAGTAATGACTGATTTTTTTGTTAAATTTTCAAGTGAATATTTATAACAGAGCAAGTTGTAGGAATAGGTGAATGAAAAAGTATAATAGGTTTATAAGAGAGGATTAAGTTACTCTTATCACGGTGACACAGTTTGAAAAATGTTTTCATATGGGATATATTATAAACTTTTTTTTTGCTGATCGTGTGTTTGTGTGTTTCAGGAGGGGAAAGGTTCGGTCCAGGTGTCAGTCCAGGGCGGTTGAACCAAATTGCTCTAAAGATCAGGCCTTGTGTGTATCTTATATTTGTGTTGTTTTATCGAGTATTAAAAACACAGGACAATCTAATAGCAGTTACATATATTTATATTATGTGTTTTAATGCATTCCCAGAACAGTATCAAAACCGTTTGTCAGTAGCAGACAAACGAAGAGGGCTCACTTTTGATGTTTTCTCAAAACGGCAGTCTCGAAGATTTATAGGTGCCAAAAACTTTAAGAGGATTACGACTAAACAGGACCTTGACTGGCATATATATATATCAATATTATTTATTAATTACACAACATAATGCTTAAGTGATATCTTTAAGCACCCTTAAGGTGTCTTTTAAAACTAAAATTATTCATGATAGACGTCTTGGCTAGACAGTGTTTTCCTTTTCGTGAATGGGGTGCACATTTCCATGTTCTTGAGTGCCTTTAAACTTCTAATGAGTAGGGATCATGGGGAAACTACAAATTACTGTTTTATTTTTATCTGGCTTTTGTGTTTAACATCCACTGTCATCAGAGGCCCGACATGGCTAGGTGGTGGTTAGGGCACTCGACTCGTTATCTGAGGGTTGCGGGTTCGAATCCCCATCGCACCAAATATGCTCGCCCTTTCATCCGTGGGGGCGTTATAAAGTGATGGCCAATCCCACTATTCGTTGGCAACAGAGTAGCCCAATATTTGGCGGTGGGTGATGAGGACTAGCTGCCTTCCCTTTAGTCTTACGCTGCTATATTAGGCACAGCTAGTGCAGATAGCCCTCGTGTAGTTTTGTGCGAAATTACAAAACAATCAACGAAACAACTCATCAGTTTATTTCCTGTATTACTGTTATAGATTTATTTTAACTTAGCTCTTTTGTGATGACTTGGAACCAATTTGAATTAAGGATATTGTAGAGACGGCTGATACGGGCTTTAAAAACTTTTGTAAAACACAAGTAACAATAGAGGTTCAAACATTACTTGGTTTTTTGTTTTTAAATAAGTTTAAAAGTTGTGTCATTGTTCCTGTGTTCAGCGGTTATTTTCCTACATATATATATGTATGCATAATCATCGATTATAAGTAATGTGTGAAGTGTTACAATAACCAATTTTGAAATAAAGAATTCTGCATCTTTCTACAGGTTGTGTTTTCACTAAGAGCAGTAACGAATGACAATTCAGTTGATCATCAGTAATTAATCTCATCTTACCGCCACTTAATGTTTGAAATTGGAGGTAGTAATCAAGTGATCGAGCTCCGTGTACGAAATGGCTTTACCGAGAACCGAAGTATATTTGGTTTAATCCCGTGGTTGTATTATATATCAGTAATGTTAATTTATTTCGCAGTCTTTCTCTTCGTGTAACGTTTGTTGAGTAAGATTAGTTGATAGCTACGGAACCTTTGTTCTAAATTAACTGAGGTCATTCAAACCAGTCTTCTTAGTGTCAGTGCATTTTGTAAAATTTGTAATACAATTGCTCTTGAAATTTCCTTTGATAACGAAATCACGTTTTTAAGTATATGATTATTTTCCTAATACGGCATTGTATAATAAACCCATGAGTGTTAAATAAAGGATTATATAGTTCTAAAATGATCATTTCACCTTATTTTTGATAAATTATCTTTAAGCCAAGAGGGCCGATGTAAAAAATACTTTTAAATTTAATAAAAGATTGTAATAAAATAAAATATTGTAGTTAAAAATTTTTATTTTTTGCTTTGCTTAATAATGACAATTTTGAGAAACAATTTACGTTTATGTTACATCAACTTTAGAAATGTACTAATGAAGTTAGCAATCTTTAAGAATTTGAATGAATTTAAGAATAAATAAAGTATTCCTAAAATGTTAAAAAAACGTTTTTATAATATTCTATATGTGGCTTTCCAAGTGAAGTACGTCCTGACATGGCCAGGTGGTTAAGACACTTGACTCTTAATTTGAGGGTCGCGGGTTCGTATCCCCGCCGCACCAAACATGCTCGCCATTTCAGTCGTGGGGGACGTTATAAAGTTACGGTCAATCCCACTATTCGTTGGTAAAAGAGCAGCCAAAGAGATAGCGGTGGGTGGTGATGAGTAGCTGCCTTCCTTCTAGTCTTACACTGCTACATTAGGGACGGCTCGTGCATATAGCCCTGGTGTAGTTTTGGGCTAAATTCAAAACAAACAAACCAACTGAAGTAATATCAAAGAGTAAAAATATTCTATTAAGTAAAACTACATAAATTTCAAAACAGCAGTCACGTGTGCTTCCCATAATAGACAGTGATCGCAATTAAACAGTATTTGTCTATTGTTCGATCAATTTATTGCCTATTTATAAACACTACATTATTTCTAAGACAGTATAAAACGGTGTACATTACTCTAAAGTGAAAGGGAAATATTGCAGAAATTATACATTATCTTAAACTTATTTTGGCATTTTGTTGCTGTGTGTCAAAAAAAGTTTAAGTCAACATATCTTGATTTGTAATATTATTCACCTAAATAATAATAAAAAAACGGGGTTCAAAAATTCGTGGTACTTAAGAAACCTCACATATGATTAAAAGTATTTTGTACTTATGGATATAAACTGTCATCATGTTTCTTATTATGAAGATGATATGTTAAATATTTATGTGTTTGCATTCATCTCTCAAAGTTAACTGTCTCGATTTCCAGAATATTTTGTATAACAACTGGTAACTAGCCATCATTATACATGTACTCTTTATTTTAGGATCTTTGGTCGAGAGGAGGGTTAAAAAAGACTGAAATGCACTGAAATTTCTTATTTCTTTATGGACTTTTGGCCTCTATCGTTCACTGATTAAGTAATTTTTCTGTACGGTTAACTGGAAACTTACTGATTGTGTACCTGGGCTATTTGCCTTAGAATATGTAACCGAAAAAGGGACAAAAAAAAGTCCTCAGATTGCGCACATACGCATTTTAAAAATAGGATTTTGATTCTGAGTTTTAAGACAAAATTTTTTTAACCGCTTAAATGAGTGAATTACTACCTTCAATAAAGCAGAGTATGCAATTACCATCTAATGAAATCAGTACAGATTAAATAACAAAAGAACGGGCAATATTTTCCTTTGTACAACTCTTTCTACATTAATGGGTTTATATCATTTTAACAATTTATGTTTTTTTATGCTATTTTCGTAATGTAAAGGTACACGATGGACTGTCTGCGATCTGTTCTCTGTGAGGAATCGAACTATAAGTTGAAAGTTATAGGTAGGCTCGGCATGGCCAGGTGGGTTAAGACGTTCGATTCGTAATCCGAGGGTCGCGAGTTCGAATCCCCATAGCACCAAACATGCTCGCCATTTTAGCCGTTGGGGCATTATAATGTGATGGTCAATCTCACTATTTGTTGGTAAAAAAGAAGCCCAAGAGTTGGCGGTGGGTGGTGATGACTAGCTGCCTTCTCTCTAGTCTTACAATGCAAGACGGCTAGAGCAGATAGTCCTCGAGTAGCTTTGCACGAAATTAAAAAACAAACAAAAAGTTATAGGTCTGTAAATGGGATGCTGAAACATCGGGACAATAAACGGTTAATAACTTTGCCATTATTAAAAACTCGAATTAATTTATATTCGTTATACAATTGATTTTTGAAAACGTTTGTTAGACTGAATGTTGAAGCAGGCTTTTTTTTTCATTTCGTTTGCTAATTTACTAATTAGACTTATTATTTTCCCTATTTTGGTTCCTACTGGTGACGAAGGTAAGCAATTGGAATCTGTTCCTTCAATCTTGTTGTGACGATCTTTTATACTGTTATTCTGATGAGCACCTGCCCCTCTGAGACAGCGCTGTGTTCATGTAGATTGATAAAACTCTTGCTTTCAAAAATAAAAAAGTTTCATATCTAAATAGAGAGCTCCCCTTATATCTTAACATTGTGGGTAAAACTGACTGCATTCACATCGTGGAGCTGCTGAGACTTTCACTTAATGAGATGACATCAAGCCCTATATCAATACCTATCATTTGTTATATATATATATATCATAAAAGGAGATATTTCTAGAAACAACAGATAATGTTAGAATTTTGCAATTTTCTTTAACTAGAAATTACAGGATATGTGATGGAGAAATATTGCTTATTACCTAGCATATTTTATCCAGGAATGTATTAATGGGAAAGGTTGTTGTTTGGAGATTTATTTCGGAACATAGTGTCCTTCTCTTCTACCCCCCAGTGGCACAGTAGTATGTCTGTGGACTTATACTGCTAGAAACCGTGTTTTGATATTTATGGTTGTCATAGCGCAGCTAGCTCTTTTTGTGCTCAATAAGAAAAAAACAAAAACATTCTTTCTCTTCATTACTGTAGATAACACCTATTTCCATGCCCCAAGTTAGACTAATACTGCCATTGATCTGGTCATCTATTCTCTTCCTTTCATTTTATTGGGTGGTCAGGCATAAGCAGGTGGTTGGGGCTATTGGTTCGCGGATTCAAGTTCCTGTCCCACTAAATATATTCACTCTTTCAGCCATGGGGGTGTCATAGTGTGACGGTCAATCCAGCTATATTCGTTGGTAAAATATTAGCCCAAAACGTGGCGGTGGGTGGTGATGACTAACTGCCTTCCGTCTTCTCTTTCGCTACTAAATTAGAGATGGCTTGCGCAGATAGCCTTTTTGTAGCTTTGCACGAAATTCAAACAAAATCATTCCATTTTCTTGGGATGTAGACCATGGTCCACGAAATATTGATAATTTCTTATCAAGAAGATTAACCACAAGAACTGTAAGTTGTTAACAACTATGTGGAACAACTATCTAATCATCTTATCCAGGCATTTGTACTTACCATCCCTAAATGTTTGACACATTTTCATGTTATTGGTAGTCTCTCAGAATATATTACAGGTTTATAAATGAGCTTAGAATATTTTTTTCCAGACAAAAACTTTTACCAAAAGAATAGCCTTTAACTTAAAAAAAGTTGCATCCATGTCTGACATATCAGACATCGAAACCAGAAGGAGTCATGGATTAACTTCTCTTCCAGCACCTCTTTTACCACTAATTCCAGCATTGTTTGGGACAAGCTTAAAACAGGAATGAGAAATATACATCTCATCTGCTTTTAATCTTGCAACCAATTTTTCAAGGATTAGCTGATTTACATGATATTACTAACATTTTGGAAATCATGCTTCTCTACCTGTAACACATTTTATTTTTATGGCTGAAATACATCATTCACTCTGGTATAATTTAAATCTGTTCTACATCATTCTGACAATATTTCAATCAGACTAGATTACATATATTACGAGATGTTGTGTCATCTCTTTTTTTTGTTCCTGTCAATATCCTGCTTTTTTTTTTTAACTATATCTGGAAGAAAGAAGTTTTAAACGGTATTATTATCATCTCTTTTTTCTAAGCCAGGGAAATATTCTAAAATTCATTCTAACTGTAGACATGTTATTCTGTGAAAGTTCCATGGAAGATAGTGATGCCCATCTTGTTGGGTTCTTAAGATTAAAAGAGAAAAAAAACTTCTGTAACACAAAGTGTGATTTATATGATTTATATATCCATTTGATATGGCCTGGCATGGCAAAGCGCATAAGGCGTGCGACTCGTACTCCGAGGGTCGCGGGTTCGCGCCCGCGTTGCGCCAAACATGCTTGCTCTCCCAGCCGTGGGGGCGTTATAATGTGACGGTCAATCCCACTATTCGTTGGTAAAAGAGTAGCCCAAGAGTTGGCGGTGGGTGATGATGGCTAGCTGCCTTCCCTCTAGTCTTACACTGCTAAATTAGGGACGGCTCGGTGCAGTGGGCTAACAACCTACTTACTTAAATACTTGTTGAAGAATCCGCAAGCGATTGCGGCCCTATGTTCCTCGATGGAATCTAATGGTGATAACTAACCACAGTACTTAGCATTCCTTATTACTGTTGTATAGAAACTAAGTGTTTTTTATTTAAGTAGTTTAGGTAGTGTTTAAATTTCTACAATTGGAATATTCATGTCATAGTTTACAGTCATTATTGTGGAGTCTTCTGTCTGCTTAGTTTTCCTGATTCAGAGTTATGTATGCAATTATTGCTATTTAAGTTATAGTTGTTTAGAGATATACACGTAAACTACTTCACTCACAGTTTTCATTTCGTAGTAAGTAAATATTAAATTTCATATACCTTTTTAAAATGCTTCTGTTCATAAGTATTTTGTAAATGGGGCCAATAAGAATAACAATAATAAACAAAGTTGTTATTTTTCAAATTAATTGCATATATTCTGAATGAACTAGAACCAGAATTTTTAACCTGGACAACCGTGCATGCGACAAAGAGTAAGGATCAGGTGTAGTCATCTTATTTTGAACTACTAATCAGAATTCACATCCACCAGGTCTTTTTTATCTCTTATGACTGAATAAAGCAGTTGAGTGAGTCTTTTCTAACATATTCACAAATAAAAGAACAAAGCATGTTCATGTTCTCGATGACTAGCTCGACATGATAAACACTAAGACATTTTATTGTGGGTACGAAGTTCACACAAAACTGTTTGGTGACATTGATCTCTTTGTTCAACCTTAGTTATGTATTGTTTGTGACTATATGTTAACATTGAATTCTTTGTTTTATCTTGGATATATTTTGTTGTAACCATATGGTGACATTCATCTCTTTGTTCTACTTCAGGTATATTTTGTTCGTAACTGTATGGTGACATTGATCTCTTTGTTCTACTCTAGGTGTATTTTGTTTGTGACTACATGTTGACATTAATATCTTTGTTCCAGCTTAGGTATATTTTGTTTCTGACTATGTTAACATTGATTTCTTTGTTCTAATCTAGGTATATTTTATGTGTGACTATATGTTAAAATTGATTTCTTTGTTCCACCTTAGGTATATTTTTTTATCTATATGGTGATAGATCTCTTTGTTCTACCCTAGGTATATTTTGTTTGTGACTACATGTTGACATTAATATCTTTGTTCCAGCTTAGGTATATTTTGTTTGTGACTATGTTAACGTTGATTTCTTTGTTCTAATCTAGGTATATTTTGTGTGTGACTATATGTTAAAATTGATTTCTTTGTTCCACCTTAGGTATATTTTTTTATCTATATGGTGATAGATCTCTTTGTTCTACCCTAGGCATATTTTCTTTGTGACCATATGTTAACAATGATTTCTTTGTTCTACCTCAGGTATATTTTGTTTGTGACTATATGTTCACATTTATCTCTTTGTTCTACCCTAGAAATATTTTGTTTGTGGCTGTATGTTAAGATTGACGTCTTTGTTCTCTTTCAGGTATATTTTATTTGTAACTATATGGTGACATTGATCTATTTGTTCTACCTCAGGTATATTTTGTTTGTGACTATATACTAACATTGATTTCTTTGTTCTACCTTTCGTATATTTTGTTTGTAAGTATATGGTGACATTGATCTCATTGTTCTACTTCAGGTATATTTTATTTGTAACTGTATGGTGACATTAATCTCATTGTTGTACCCTAGGTATATTTTTTGTCAATATATTGTGACATTGATCGCCTTGTTCTAACCTATGTACATTTTGTTTCTGACTACATGTGACAATAATATCTTTGTACTACCTCAGGTATATTTTGTTTGTAACTATGTGGTGACATTGATTTCTATGTTCTATCCTATGTGAATTTTGTTTGTGACAATATGTTAACATTGATTTCATTGTTTTACCTTGGGAATATTTTGTTTGTTATCATATGGTGACATTCATCTCTTTGTTCTATTATAGGTATATTTTGTTCGAAGCTGTATGGTGACATTGATCTCTTTGTTCTAGTCTAGGTATATTTTATTTATGACTATATGTTAACATTTATCTCTTTGTTCTACCCTAGGTGTATTTTGTTTGTGACTCTATGTTAACATTGATTTCTTTCTTCTCCCTTAGGTATATTTTGTTTGTAACTATATGGTGACATTGATCTCTTTCTTCTACCCTAGGTATATTTTGTTTGTGACTATATGTTAACATTCATCTCTTTGTTCTTCTCTAGATATATTTCGTTTGTGGATACATGTTAACATTGACGTCTTTGTTCTCTTTCAGGTATATTATATTTGTAACTATATGATGACATTGATCTCTTTGTTCTACCCTAGGTATATTTTGTTTGTGACTATATGTTAACATTTATCTCTTTGTTTTACCCTAGGTTTATTTTGTTTGTGACTCTATGTTAACATTGATTTCTGTCTTGTACCTTAGGTATATGTTGTTTGTAAGTATATGGTGACATTGATCTCTTTCTTCTACCCTAGGTATATTTTGTTTGTGGCAATATGTTAACATTGATTTCTTTGTTCTATTTAAAATATATTTTGTTTGTAACTATATGGTCCATGGATCTCTTTGTTCTACCCTAGGTATATTCTGTTTGTGACTATATGTTAACATTGATTTCTTTGTTCTATTTCAGATATATTTTGTTTGTAATTATATGGTGACATTGATCTTTTTATTGTACCCTAGGTATAGTTTTTGTCACTATATAGTGACATTGATCTCCTTGTTCTACCCTAGGTATATTTTGTTTGTAACTGTATGGTGACATTGATGACTTTGTTCTACCATATGTATATTTTGTTTGTGACAATATGTTAACATTTATCTCTTTGTTCTAATCTAGGTATATTTTGTGTGTGACTATACGTTATAATTGATTTCTTTGTTTTACCTCAGGTATATTTTGTTTGTAAGTATATGGTGACATTGATTTCTTTGTTTTACCTTAGGTATATTTTGTTTCTGACTATATGTTAACATTTATCTCTTTGTTCTACTCTAGATATATTTTGTTTGTGGCTATATGTTAAGATTGACGTCTTTGTTCTCTTTCAGGTATATTTTATTTGTAACTGTATGGTGACATTGATCTGTTTGTTCTACCCTAGGTATATTTTTTTGTGACTATATACTAACATTGATTTCTTTGTTCTACCTTCGGTATATTTTGTTTGTAAGTATATGGTGACATTGATCTCTTTGTTGTACCCTAGGTATATTTTTTGTCACTATATGATGACATTCATCTGATTGTTGTACCCTAGGTATATTTTTTGTCAATATATTGTGACATTGATCGCCTCGTTCTAACCTATGTACATTTTGTTTCTGACTACATGTTGACATTAATATCTTTGTTCTATCTCAGGTATATTTTGTTTGTAACTATATGGTGACATTGATCTCTTTGTTCTACCCTAGGTATATTTTCGTTGTGACTGTATGTTAACATTAATTTCTTTGTTCTACCTCAGGTATATTTTGTTTGTAACTATCTGGTGACACAGACCTCTTTGTTCTACCCTAGGTATATTTTGTTTGTTACTATATATTAATATTGATTTCTTTGTTTTGCCTTGGGTATTTTTGTTTATAACTATATGCTGACATTGATCTCTTTGTTCTACCCGAGGTATATTTTATTCGTGACTATATGTTAACATTGATTTCTTTGTTCTACCTCAGGTATATTTTTTGGAACTATATGGTGACATTGATCTCTTTGTTGTACCCTAGGTATATTTTTTGTCACTATATGATGACATTCATCTCTTTGTTGTACCCTAGGTATATTTTTTGTCACTATATAGTGACACTGATCTCCTCGTTCTACCCTATGTACATTTTGTGTCTGACTACATGTTGACATTAATATCTTTGTTCTCCCTCAGGTATATTTTGTTTGTAACTTTATGGTGACATTGATCTCTTTGTTCTACTCTAGTTATATTTTCTTTGTGACTGTATGTTAACATTAATTCCTTTGTTCTACCTCAGGTATATTTTGTTTGTAACTATATGGTGACATTGATCTCTTTGTTCTACCTCATGTATATTTTGTTTGCAACTATAGGGTGACATTAATCTCCTTGTTCTACCATAGGTATATTTTGTTCGTAAGTTTATGGTGACATTGATCTCTTTGTTCTACTCTAGGTATATTTTGTTTTTGACTATATGTTAACATGGATTTCTTTGTTCTACCTTAGGCATATTTTGCTTGTAACGAAATGTTGATATTGATCTCTTTTTTCTGCCCTATGTATATTTTCTTTGTGACTATATGTTAACATTGATTTCTTTGTTCTATTTAAAATATATTTTGTTTGTAACTATATGGTCCATGGATCTCTTTGTTGTACCCTAGGTATTTTTTTTGTCACTATATGATGACATTCATCTCTTTGTTCTACCCTAGATATATTTTGTTTGTGACTATAGTTAACATTTATCTCTTTGTTTTACCCCAGGTGTATTTTGTTTTTGACTATATGTTAACATTGACTTCTTTGTTCTACCTTAGGTATATTTTGTTTGTAACTATATGGTGACATTGATATCTTTTTTCTTCCATAGGTATTTTTGTTTGTGACTATATGTTAACATTGATTTCTTTGTTCTACCTCAGGTATATTTTGTTTGTAAGTATATGGTGACATTGATTTCTTTGTGTTACCTTAGGTATATTTTGTTTCTAACTATATGTTAACATTTATCTCTTTGTTCTACTCTAGATATATTTTGTTTGTCGCTATACGTTAAGATTGACGTCTTTGTTCTCTTTCAGGTATATTTTATTTGTAACTATATGGTGACATTGATCTATTTGTTCTACCCTAGGTATATTTTTTTGTGACTATATACTAACATTGATTTCTTTGTTCTACCTTCGGTATATTTTGTTTGTAAGTATATGGTGACATTGACCTCTTTGTTGTACCCTAGGTATATTTTTTGTCACTATATGATGACATTCATCTGATTGTTGTACCCTAGATATGTTTTTTGTCAATATATTGTGACATTGATCGCCTTGTTCTAACCTATGTACATATTGTTTCTGACTACGTATTGACATTAATATCTGTGTTCTATCTCAGGTATATTTTGTTTGTAACTGTATGGTGACCTTGATCTCTTTGTTCTACCCTGGGTATATTTTGTTTGTGACTATATGTTAACATTGATCTCTTTGTTCTAGTCTAGGTATATTTTGAGTTTGACTATATGTTAAAATTGATTTCTTTGTTATTTTTTAGGTATATTTTATTTGTAACTCTATGGTGACATTGATCTCTTTCTTCTACCCTAGGTATATTTTGTTTGTGACTATATGTTAACATTTATCTCTTTGTTCTACCCTAGATATATTTTGTTTGTGGCTATATGTTAACATTGACGTCTTTGTTCTCTTTCAGGTATATTTTGCTTGTAACTAAATGTTGACATTGAACTCTTTGTTCTAACCTAGGTATATTTTGTTTGTGACTATATACTAACATTGATTTCTTTGTTCTACCTTAGGTATATTTTGTTTGTGGCTATATGTTAACATTGACGTCTTTGTTATTTTTTAGGTATATTTTATTTGTAACTATATGGTGACACTGATCTCTTTTTTTCTACCCCAGGTATATTTTGTTTGTGACTATATACTAACATTGATTTCTTTGTTCTACCTTAGGTATATTTGGTTTGTAAGCATATGGTGACATTGATCTTATTGTTCTACTTCAGGTATATTTTTTTTGTAACTGTATGGTGACATTGATTTCTTTGTTCTATCTTAGGTATATTTGGTTTGTAAGCATATGGTGACATAGATCTCTTTGTTCTACATTAGGTAAATTTTGTTTGTGACTATACATTAAGATTGATTTCTTTGTTTTACCTTAGGTATATTTTGTTTGTAAGTATATGGTGACATTGATCTTTTTGTTCTACTTCAGGAATATTTTGTTTCTAACTGTATGATGTCATTGATCTCTTTGTTCTACCCCAGGTATATTTTGTTTGTGACTATATGTTAACATTTATCTTTTTGTTCCATCTTAGGTATATTTTTTCTATCTATATGGTGATAGATCTCTTTGTTCTACCCTAGGTATATTTTGTTTGTGACTATATACTAACATTGATTTCTTTGTTCTACCCTAGGTATATTTTCTTTCTGACTATATGTTAACATTGATTTCTTTGTTCTACCCAACTTATATTTTATTTGTAACTATATGGTGACATTGATCTCTTTGTTCTACCCCAGGTATATTTTGTTTGTGACTATATACTAACATTGATTTCTTTGTTCTACCTTAGGTATATTTGGTTTGTAAGCACATGGTGACATAGATCTCTTTGTTCTACTTCAGGTATATTTTGTTCGTAACTGTATGTTGACATTGATCTCCTTGTTATACCCTAGGTATATTTTGTTTGTGACTATATGTTAAGATGGATTTCTTTGTTCTACCTTAGGTATATTTTGTTTGTAAGTATATGGTGACATTGATCTTTTTGTTCTACTTCAGGAATATTTTGTTTGTGACTATATGTTAACATTTGTCTCTTTGTTCTACCCTAGATATATTTTGTTTGTGGCTATATGTTAACATTGACGTCTTTGTTCTCTGTCAGGTATATTTTATTTGCAACTATATGGTGACATTGATCTCTTTCTTCTACCCTAGGTATATTTTGTTTGTGACTATATGTTAACATATATCTCTTTCTTCCACCCTACGTATATTTTGTTTGTGGCTTTATGGTGACATGAATCTCTTTGTTCTAGTCTAGGTATATTTTGAGTTTGACTATATGTTAAAATTGATTTCCTTGTTCTACTCTAGGTAGATTTTGTTTGTGACTATATGTTAACACTTATCTCTTTGTTCTACCCTAGATATATTTTGTTCGTGTCTATATCTTAAGATTGATTTGTTTGTTCTACCCAAGGTATATTTTATTTGTAACTATATGGTGACATTGATCTCTTTGTTCTACCCCAGGTATATTTTGTTTGTGACTATATACTAACATTGATTTCTTTGTTCTACCTTAGGTATATTTGGTTTGTAAGCATATGGTGACATAGATCTCTTTGTTCTACATTAGGAATATTTTGTTTCTAACTATATGTTAACATTTATCTCTTTGTTCTACTCTAGATATATTTTGTTTGTCGCTATACGTTAAGATTGACGTCTTTGTTCTCTTTCAGGTATATTTTATTTGTAACTATATGGTGACATTGATCTATTTGTTCTACCCTAGGTATATTTTTTTGTGACTATATACTAACATTGATTTCTTTGTTCTACCTTCGGTATATTTTGTTTGTAAGTATATGGTGACATTGATCTCTTTGTTCTACCCTAGGTATATTTTTTTGTCACTATATGATGACATTCATCTGATTGTTGTACCCTAGATATATTTTTTTGTCAATATATTGTGACATTGATCGCCTTGTTCTAACCTATGTATATTTTGTTTCTGACTACGTATTGACATTAATATCTTTGTTCTATCTCAGGTATATTTTGTTTGTAACTGTATGGTGACCTTGATCTCTTTGTTCTACCCTGGGTATATTTTGTTTGTGACTATATGTTAACATTGATCTCTTTGTTCTAGTCTAGGTATATTTTGAGTTTGACTATATGTTAACATTGATTTCTTTGTTATTTTTTAGGTATATTTTATTTGTAACTCTATGGTGACATTGATCTCTTTCTTCTACCCTAGGTATATTTTGTTTGTGACTATATGTTAACATTTATCTCTTTGTTCTACCCTAGATATATTTTGTTTGTGGCTATATGTTAACATTGACGTCTTTGTTCTCTTTCAGGTATATTTTGCTTGTAACTAAATGTTGACATTGAACTCTTTGTTCTAACCTAGGTATATTTTGTTTGTGACTATATACTAACATTGATTTCTTTGTTCTACCTTAGGTATATTTTGTTTGTGGCTATATGTTAACATTGACGTCTTTGTTATTTTTTAGGTATATTTTATTTGTAACTATATGGTGACACTGATCTCTTTTTTTCTACCCCAGGTATATTTTGTTTGTGACTATATACTAACATTGATTTCTTTGTTCTACCTTAGGTATATTTGGTTTGTAAGCATATGGTGACATTGATCTTATTGTTCTACTTCAGGTATATTTTGTTTGTAACTGTATGGTGACATTGATTTCTTTGTTCTACCTTAGGTATATTTGGTTTCTAACTATATGGTGACATAGATCTCTTTGTTCTACATTAGGTAAATTTTGTTTGTGACTATACATTAAGATTGATTTCTTTGTTTTACCTTAGGTATATTTTTTTTGTAACTGTATGGTGACATTGATTTCTTTGTTCTATCTTAGGTATATTTGGTTTGTAAGCATATGGTGACATAGATCTCTTTGTTCTACATTAGGTAAATTTTGTTTGTGACTATACATTAAGATTGATTTCTTTGTTTTACCTTAGGTATATTTTGTTTGTAAGTATATGGTGACATTGATCTTTTTGTTCTACTTCAGGAATATTTTGTTTGTAACTGTATGATGTCATTGATCTCTTTGTTCTACCCCAGGTATATTTTGTTTGTGACTATATGTTAACATTTATCTTTTTGTTCCATCTTAGGTATATTTTTTCTATCTATATGGTGATAGATCTCTTTGTTCTACCCTAGGTATATTTTGTTTGTGACTATATACTAACATTGATTTCTTTGTTCTACCCTAGGTATATTTTCTTTCTGACTATATGTTAACATTGATTTCTTTGTTCTACCCAACTTATATTTTATTTGTAACTATATGGTGACATTGATCTCTTTGTTCTACCCCAGGTATATTTTGTTTGTGACTATATACTAACATTGATTTCTTTGTTCTACCTTAGGTATATTTGGTTTGTAAGCACATGGTGACATAGATCTCTTTGTTCTACTTCAGGTATATTTTGTTCGTAACTGTATGTTGACATTGATCTCCTTGTTCTACCCTAGGTATATTTTGTTTGTGACTATATGTTAAGATGGATTTCTTTGTTCTACCTTAGGTATATTTTGTTTGTAAGTATATGGTGACATTGATCTTTTTGTTCTACTTCAGGAATATTTTGTTTGTGACTATATGTTAACATTTGTCTCTTTGTTCTACCCTAGATATATTTTGTTTGTGGCTATATGTTAACATTGACGTCTTTGTTCTCTGTCAGGTATATTTTATTTGCAACTATATGGTGACATTGATCTCTTTCTTCTACCCTAGGTATATTTTGTTTGTGACTATATGTTAACATATATCTCTTTCTTCCACCCTACGTATATTTTGTTTGTGGCTTTATGGTGACATGAATCTCTTTGTTCTAGTCTAGGTATATTTTGAGTTTGACTATATGTTAAAATTGATTTCCTTGTTCTACTCTAGGTAGATTTTGTTTGTGACTATATGTTAACACTTATCTCTTTGTTCTACCCTAGATATATTTTGTTCGTGTCTATATCTTAAGATTGATTTGTTTGTTCTACCCAAGGTATATTTTATTTGTAACTATATGGTGACATTGATCTCTTTGTTCTACCCCAGGTATATTTTGTTTGTGACTATATACTAACATTGATTTCTTTGTTCTACCTTAGGTATATTTGGTTTGTAAGCATATGGTGACATAGATCTCTTTGTTCTACATTAGGAATATTTTGTTTGTGACTATACATTAAGATTGATTTCTTTGTTTTACCTTGGGTATGTTTTGTTTGTAACTATATGGTAACATTCATCTCTTTGTTCTACTTTAGGTATGTTTTGTTCGTAACTGTATGTTGACATTGATCTCTTTGTTGTACCCTAGGTATATTTTTTTTCTGACTATATGTTAAGATGGATTTCTTTGTTCTACCTTAGGTATATTTTGTTTGTAAGTATATGGTGACATTGATATTTTTGTTCTACTTCATTTATATATTGTTTGTTATTGTATGGTGACATTGATCTCTTTGTTCTACCCCAGGTATATTTTGTTTGTAACTTTATGGTGACATTTATCTCTTTGTTCTATCCTAGGTATATTTTCTTTGTGACTGTATGTCAACATTAATTCCTTTGTTCTACCTGATGTATATTTTGTTTGTAACTATATGGTGACATTGATCTCTTTGTTCTACCTTATGTATATTTTGTTTGTAACTATAGGGTGACATTAATCTCCTTGTTCTACCATAGGTATATTTTGTTCGTAATTGTATGGTGACATTGATTTCTTTGTTCTACTCTAGGTATATTTTGTTTTTGACTATATGTTAAAATTGATTTCTTTGTTCCACCTTAGGTATATTTTGTTTGTGACTATATGTTAACATTAATTTCTTTGTTCTACTCTAGGTACATTTTGTGTGTGACTATATGTTAAAATTAATTTCGTTGTTCCACCTTAGGTATATTTTGTTTCTATCTATATGGTGACAGATCTCTTTGTTCTACCTTAGGTATATTTTGTTTGTGACTATATGTTAAGATGGATTTCTTTTTTCTACCTTAGGCATATTTTGCTTGTAACTAAATGTTGACATTGATCTCTTTGTTCTGCCCTAGGTATATTTTGTGTGTGACTATATGTTAACATTGATTTCTTTGTTCCATTTCAGATATATTTTGTTTGTAACTGTATGGTGTCATTGATCTCTTTGTTCTACCCCAGGTATATTTTATTTGTGACTATATACTGACATTGATTTCTTTGTTCTACCTTACGTATATTTTATTTGTGACTATATACTAACATTGATTTCTTTGTTCTACCTTAGGTATATTTGGTTTGTAAGCATATTGTGACATAGATCTCTTTGTTCTACATTAGGTATATTTTATTTGTGATTATACATTAAGATTGATTTCTTTGTTTAAGCTTGGGTATATTTTGTTTGTAACTATATGGTAACATTCATCTCTTTGTTCTACTTCAGGTATGTTTTGTTCGTGAACTGTATGTTGACATTGATCTCTTTGTTCTACCCTAGGTATATTTTGTTTGTGAGTATATGTTAAGATGGATTTCTTTGTTCTCCCTTTGTTATATTTTGTTTGTAAGTATATGGTGACATTGATATTTTTGTTCTACTTCATTTATATATTGTTTGTAATTGTATGGTGACATTGATCTCTTTGTTCTACCCCAGGTATATTTTGTTTGTAACTTTATGGTGATATTTATCTCTTTGTTCTATCCTAGGTATATTTTCTTTGTGACTGTATGTGAACATTAATTCCTTTGTTCTACCTGATGTATATTTTGTTTGTAACTATATGGTGACATTGATCTCTTTGTTCTACCTTATGTATATTTTGTTTGTAACTATAGGGTGACATTAATCTCCTTGTTCTACCATAGGTATATTTTGTTCGTAATTGTATGGTGACATTGATTTCTTTGTTCTACTCTAGGTATATTTTGTTTTTGACTATATGTTAAAATCGATTTCTTTGTTCCACCTTAGGTATATTTTGTTTGTGACTATATGTTAACATTAATTTCTTTGTTCTACTCTAGGTACATTTTGTGTGTGATTATATGGTAAAATTAATTTCGTTGTTCCACCTTAGGTATATTTTGTTTCTATCTATATGGTGACAGATCTCTTTGTTCTACCCTAGGTATATTTTGTTTGTGACTATATGTTAAGATGGATTTCTTTTTTCTACCTTAGGCATATTTTGCTTGTAACTAAATGTTGACATTGATCTCTTTGTTCTGCCCTATGTATATTTTGTTTGTGACTATATGTTAACATTGATATCTTTTACCTACCCTAGGTATATTTTGTTTGTGACTATATGTTAACATTGATTTCTTTGTTCTATTTCAGATATATTTTGTTTGTAACTGTATGGTGTCATTGATCTCTTTGTTCTACCCCAGGTATATTTTGTTTGTGACTATATACTAACATTTATTTCTTTGTTCTACCTTACGTATATTTTATTTGTGACTATATACTAACATTGATTTCTTTGTTCTACCTTAGGTATATTTGGTTTGTAAGCATATGGTGACATAGATCTCTTTGTTCTACATTAGGTATATTTTATATGTGATTATACATTAAGATTTATTTCTTTGTTTAAGCTTGGGTATATTTTGTTTGTAACTATATGGTAACATTCATCTCTTTGTTCTACTTCAGGTATGTTTTGTTCGTAACTGTATGTTGACATTGATCTTATTGTTCTAACCTAGGTATATTTTGTTTGTGAGTATATGTTAAGATGGATTTCTTTGTTCTCCCTTTGTTATATTTTGTTTGTAAGTATATGGTGACATTGATATTTTTGTTCTACTTCATTTATATATTGTTTGTAATTGTATGGTGACATTGATTGTTTTGTTCTACCCTAGGTTTATTTTGTTTGTGAGTATATGTTAACACTTATCTCTTTGTTCTACCCTAGGTATATTTTGTTTGTAACTATATGTTAACATTGACGTCTTTGTTATTTTTTACGTATATTTTATTTGTAACTATATGGTGACATTGATCTCTTTGTTCTACCTCATGTATATTTTGTTTGTAACTATAGGGTGACATTAATCTCCTTGTTCTACCATAGGTATATTTTGTTCGTAAGTTTATGGTGACATTGATCTCTTTGTTCTACTCTAGGTATATTTTGTTTTTGACTATATGTTAACATGGATTTCTTTGTTCTACCTTAGGCATATTTTGCTTGTAACGAAATGTTGATATTGATCTCTTTGTTCTGCCCTATATATATTTTCTTTGTGACTATATGTTAACAATGATTTCTTTGTTCTCCCTCAGGTATATTTTGTTTGTAAGTATATGGTGACATTGATCTCTTTCTTCTACCCTAGGTATATTTTGTTTGTGGCTATATGTTAACATTGATTTCTTTGTTCTATTTAAAATATATTTTGTTTGTAACTATATGGTCCGTGGATCTCTTTGTTGTACCCTAGGTATATTTTTTGTCACTATATGATGACATTGATTTCTTTGTTCTACTCTAGGTATATTTTGTTTTTGACTATATGTTAAAATTGATTTCTTTGTTCCACCTTAGGTATATTTTGTTTGTGACTATATGTTAACATTAATTTCTTTGTTCTACTCTAGGTACATTTTGTGTGTGACTATATGTTAAAATTAATTTCGTTGTTCCACCTTAGGTATATTTTGTTTCTATCTATATGGTGACAGATCCCTTTGTTCTACCTTAGGTATATTTTGTTTGTGACTATATGTTAAGATGGATTTCTTTTTTCTACCTTAGGCATATTTTGCTTGTAACTAAATGTTGACATTGATCTCTTTGTTCTGCCCTAGGTATATTTTGTGTGTGACTATATGTTAACATTGATTTCTTTGTTCCATTTCAGATATATTTTGTTTGTAACTGTATGGTGTCATTGATCTCTTTGTTCTACCCCAGGTATATTTTATTTGTGACTATATACTGACATTGATTTCTTTGTTCTACCTTACGTATATTTTATTTGTGACTATATTCTAACATTGATTTCTTTGTTCTACCTTGGGTATATTTGGTTTGTAAGCATATTGTGACATAGATCTCTTTGTTCTACATTAGGTATATTTAATTTGTGATTATACATTAAGATTGATTTCTTTGTTTAAGCTTGGGTATATTTTGTTTGTAACTGTATGGTAACATTCATCTCTTTGTTCTACTTCAGGTATGTTTTGTTCGTGAACTGTATGTTGACATTGATCTCTTTGTTCTACCCTAGGTATATTTTGTTTGTGAGTATATGTTAAGATGGATTTCTTTGTTCTCCCTTTGTTATATTTTGTTTGTAAGTATATGGTGACATTGATATTTTTGTTCTACTTCATTTATATATTGTTTGTAATTGTATGGTGACATTGATCTCTTTGTTCTACCCCAGGTATATTTTGTTTGTAACTTTATGGTGATATTTATCTCTTTGTTCTATCCTAGGTATATTTTCTATGTGACTGTATGTGAACATTAATTCCTTTGTTCTACCTGATGTATATTTTGTTTGTAACTATATGGTGACATTGATCTCTTTGTTCTACCTTATGTATATTTTGTTTGTAACTATAGGGTGACATTAATCTCCTTGTTCTACCATAGGAATATTTTGTTCGTAATTGTATGGTGACATTGATTTCTTTGTTCTACTCTAGGTATATTTTGTTTTTGACTATATGTTAAAATTGATTTCTTTGTTCCACCTTAGGTATATTTTGTTTGTGACTATATGTTAACATTAATTTCTTTGTTCTACTCTAGGTACATTTTGTGTGTGATTATATGGTAAAATTAATTTCGTTGTTCCACCTTAGGTATATTTTGTTTCTATCTATATGGTGACAGATCTCTTTGTTCTACCCTAGGTATATTTTGTTTGTGACTATATGTTAAGATGGATTTCTTTTTTTCTACCTTAGGCATATTTTGCTTGTAACTAAATGTTGACATTGATCTCTTTGTTCTGCCCTATGTATATTTTGTTTGTGACTATATGTTAACATTGATATTTTTTCCTACCCTAGGTATATTTTGTTTGTGACTATATGTTAACATTGATTTCTTTGTTCTATTTCAGATATATTTTGTTTGTAACTGTATGGTGTCATTGATCTCTTTGTTCTACCCCAGGTATATTTTGTTTGTGACTATATACTAACATTTATTTCTTTGTTCTACCTTACGTATATTTTATTTGTGACTATATACTAACATTGATTTCTTTGTTCTACCTTAGGTATATTTGGTTTGTAAGCATATGGTGACATAGATCTCTTTGTTCTACATTAGGTATATTTTATATGTGATTATACATTAAGATTTATTTCTTTGTTTAAGCTTGGGTATATTTTGTTTGTAACTATATGGTAACATTCATCTCTTTGTTCTACTTCAGGTATGTTTTGTTCGTAACTGTATGTTGACATTGATCTTATTGTTCTAACCTAGGTATATTTTGTTTGTGAGTATATGTTAAGATGGATTTCTTTGTTCTCCCTTTGTTATATTTTGTTTGTAAGTATATGGTGACATTGATATTTTTGTTCTACTTCATTTATATATTGTTTGTAATTGTATGGTGACATTGATTGTTTTGTTCTACCCTAGGTTTATTTTGTTTGTGAGTATATGTTAACACTTATCTCTTTGTTCTACCCTAGATATATTTTGTTTGTGGCTATATGTTAACATTGACGTCTTTGTTATTTTTTACGTATATTTTATTTGTAACTATATGGTGACATTGATCTCTTTGTTCTACCTCATGTATATTTTGTTTGTAACTATAGGGTGACATTAATCTCCTTGTTCTACCATAGGTATATTTTGTTCGTAAGTTTATGGTGACATTGATCTCTTTGTTCTACTCTAGGTATATTTTGTTTTTGACTATATGTTAACATGGATTTCTTTGTTCTACCTTAGGCATATTTTGCTTGTAACGAAATGTTGATATTGATCTCTTTGTTCTGCCCTATATATATTTTCTTTGTGACTATATGTTAACAATGATTTCTTTGTTCTCCCTCAGGTATATTTTGTTTGTAAGTATATGGTGACATTGATCTCTTTCTTCTACCCTAGGTATATTTTGTTTGTGGCTATATGTTAACATTGATTTCTTTGTTCTATTTAAAATATATTTTGTTTGTAACTATATGGTCCGTGGATCTCTTTGTTGTACCCTAGGTATATTTTTTGTCACTATATGATGACATTGATCTCTTTGTTCTACTCTAGGTATATTTTGTTTTTGACTATATGTTAAAATTGATTTCTTTGTTCCATTTTAGGTATATTTTGTTTGTGACTATATGTTAACATTAATTTCTTTGTTCTACTCTAGGTACATTTTGTGCGTGACTATATGTTAAAATTGATTTCGTTGTTCCACCTTAGGTATATTTTGTTTCTATCTATATGGTGACAGATCTCTTTGTTCTACCCTCGGTATATTTTGTTTGTGACTATATGTTAACATGGATTTCTTTGTTCTACCTTAGGCATATTATGCTTGTAACGAAATGTTGATATTGATCTCTTTTTTCTGCCCTATGTATATTTTCTTTGTGACTATATGTTAACATTGATTTCTTTGTTCTGTTTAAAATATATTTTGTTTGTAACTATATGGTCCATGGATCTCTTTGTTGTACCCTAGGTATATTTTTTGTCACTATATGATGACATTCATCCCTTTGTTCTACCCTAGATATATTTTGTTTGTGACTATATGTTAACATTTATCTCTTTGTTTTACCCTAGGTGTATTTTGTTTTTGACTATATGTTAACATTGACTTCTTTGTTCTACCTTAGGTATATTTTGTTTGTAACTATATGGTGACATTGATATCTTTTTTTCTTCCCTAGTTATTTTTTGTTTGTGACTATATGTTAACATTGACTTCTTTGTTCTATTTAGGTATATTTTGTTTGTAACTATATGGTGACATTGATCTTTTTGTTGTACCCTAGGTATAGTTTGTTTGTGGCTATATGTTAACATTGATTTCTTTGTTCTATTTAAAATATATTTTGTTTGTAACTATATGGTCCATAGATCTCTTTGTTGTACCCTGGGTATTTTTTTTGTCACTATATGATGACATTCATCTCTTTGTTCTACCCTAGATATATTTTGTTTGTGACTATATGTTAACATTTATCTCTTTGTTTTACCCTAGGTGTATTTTGTTTTTGACTATATGTTAACATTGACTTCTTTGTTCTACCTTAGGTATATTTTGTTTGTAACTATATGGTGACATTGATATCTTTTTTCTTCCATAGGTATTTTTGTTTGTGATTATATGTTAACATTGATTTCTTTGTTCTACCTCAGGTATATTTTGTTTGTAAGTATATGGTGACATTGATTTCTTTGTGTTACCTTAGGTATATTTTGTTTCTAACTATATGTTAACATTTATCTCTTTGTTCTACTCTAGATATATTTTGTTTGTCGCTATACGTTAAGATTGACGTCTTTGTTCTCTTTCAGGTATATTTTATTTGTAACTATATGGTGACATTGATCTATTTGTTCTACCCTAGGTATATTTTTTTGTGACTATATACTAACATTGATTTCTTTGTTCTACCTTCGGTATATTTTGTTTGTAAGTATATGGTGACATTGACCTCTTTGTTGTACCCTAGGTATATTTTTTGTCACTATATGATGACATTCATCTGATTGTTGTACCCTAGATATGTTTTTTGTCAATATATTGTGACATTGATCGCCTTGTTCTAACCTATGTATATATTGTTTCTGACTACGTATTGACATTAATATCTTTGTTCTATCTCAGGTATATTTTGTTTGTAACTGTATGGTGACATTGATCTCTTTGTTCTACCCTGGGTATATTTTGTTTGTGACTATATGTTAACATTGATCTCTTTGTTCTAGTCTAGGTATATTTGAGTTTGACTATATGTTAAAATTGATTTCTTTGTTATTTTTTAGGTATATTTTATTTGTAACTCTATGGTGACATTGATCTCTTTCTTCTACCCTAGGTATATTTTGTTTGTGACTATATGTTAACATTTATCTCTTTGTTCTACCCTAGATATATTTTGTTTGTGGCTATATGTTAACATTGACGTCTTTGTTCTCTTTCAGGTATATTTTGCTTGTAACTAAATGTTGACATTGAACTCTTTGTTCTAACCTAGGTATATTTTGTTTGTGACTATATACTAACATTGATTTCTTTGTTCTACCTTAGGTATATTTTGTTTGTGGCTATATGTTAACATTGACGTCTTTGTTATTTTTTAGGTATATTTTATTTGTAACTATATGGTGACACTGATCTCTTTTTTTCTACCCCAGGTATATTTTGTTTGTGACTATATACTAACATTGATTTCTTTGTTCTACCTTAGGTATATTTGGTTTGTAAGCATATGGTGACATTGATCTTATTGTTCTACTTCAGGTATATTTTGTTTGTAACTGTATGGTGACATTGATTTCTTTGTTCTACCTTAGGTATATTTGGTTTATAAGCATATGGTGACATAGATCTCTTTGTTCTACATTAGGTAAATTTTGTTTGTGACTATACATTAAGATTGATTTCTTTGTTTTACCTTAGGTATATTTTGTTTGTAAGTATATGGTGACATTGATCTTTTTGTTCTACTTCAGGAATATTTTGTTTCTAACTGTATGATGTCATTGATCTCTTTGTTCTACCCCAGGTATATTTTGTTTGTGACTATATGTTAACATTTATCTCTTTGTTCCATCTTAGGTATATTTTTTCTATCTATATGGTGATAGATCTCTTTGTTCTACCCTAGGTATATTTTGTTTGTGACTATATACTAACATTGATTTCTTTGTTCTACCTTAGGTATATTTGGTTTGTAAGCACATGGTGACATAGATCTCTTTGTTCTACTTCAGGTATATTTTGTTCGTAACTGTATGTTGACATTGATCTCCTTGTTATACCCTAGGTATATTTTGTTTGTGACTATATGTTAAGATGGATTTCTTTGTTCTACCTTAGGTATATTTTGTTTGTAAGTATATGGTGACATTGATCTTTTTGTTCTACTTCAGGAATATTTTGTTTGTGACTATATGTTAACATTTGTCTCTTTGTTCTACCCCAGGTATATTTTGTTTGTGACTATATACTAACATTGATTTCTTTGTTCTACCTTAGGTATATTTGGTTTGTAAGCATATGGTGACATAGATCTCTTTGTTCTACATTAGGAATATTTTGTTTGTGACTATACATTAAGATTGATTTCTTTGTTTTACCTTGGGTATGTTTTGTTTGTAACTATATGGTAACATTCATCTCTTTGTTCTACTTTAGGTATGTTTTGTTCGTAACTGTATGTTGACATTAATCTCCTTGTTCTACCATAGGTATATTTTGTTCGTAATTGTATGGTGACATTGATTTCTTTGTTCTACTCTAGGTATATTTTGTTTTTGACTATATGTTAAAATCGATTTCTTTGTTCCACCTTAGGTATATTTTGTTTGTGACTATATGTTAAGATGGATTTCTTTTTTCTACCTTAGGCATATTTTGCTTGTAACTAAATGTTGACATTGATCTCTTTGTTCTGCCCTATGTATATTTTGTTTGTGACTATATGTTAACATTGATATCTTTTTCCTAATCTAGGTATATTTTGTTTGTGACTATATGTTAACATTGATTTCTTTGTTCTATTTCAGATATATTTTGTTTGTAACTGTATGGTGTTATTGATCTCTTTGTTCTACCCCAGGTATATTTTGTTTGTGACTATATACTAACATTTATTTCTTTGTTCTACCTTACGTATATTTTATTTGTGACTATATACTAACATTGATTTCTTTGTTCTACCTTAGGTATATTTGGTTTGTAAGCATATGGTGACATAGATCTCTTTGTTCTACATTAGGTATATTTTATATGTGATTATACATTAAGATTTATTTCTTTGTTTAAGCTTGGGTATATTTTGTTTGTAACTATATGGTAACATTCATCTCTTTGTTCTACTTCAGGTATGTTTTGTTCGTAACTGTATGTTGACATTGATCTTATTGTTCTAACCTAGGTAAATTTTGTTTGTGAATGTATGTTAACGTTGGTTTTTTTGGTCTACCTCAGGTATATTTTGTTTGTAACTATATGGTGACATTGATTGTTTTGTTCTACCCTAGGTTTATTTTGTTTGTGAGTATATGTTAACACTTATCTCTTTGTTCTACCCTAGATATATTTTGTTTGTGGCTATATGTTAACATTGACGTCTTTGTTATTTTTTACGTATATTTTATTTGTAACTATATGGTGACATTCATCTCTTTGTTCTACCCCAGGTATATTTTGTTTGTGACTATATACTAACATTGATTTCTTTGTTCTACCTCAGGTATATTTGGTTTGTAAGCATATTGTGACATTGATCTCATTGTTCTACATCAGGTATATTTTGTTTCTAACTGTATGGTGACATTGATCTCTTTGTTCTACCCCAGATATATTTTGTTCGTGACTATATGTTAACATTAATTTCTTTGTTCTACTCTAGGTACATTTTGTGTGTGATTATATGGTAAAATTAATTTCGTTGTTCCACCTTAGGTATATTTTGTTTCTATCTATATGGTGACAGATCTCTTTGTTCTACCCTAGGTATATTTTGTTTGTGACTATATGTTAAGATGGATTTCTTTTTTCTACCTTAGGCATATTTTGCTTGTAACTAAATGTTGACATTGATCTCTTTGTTCTGCCCTATGTATATTTTGTTTGTGACTATATGTTAACATTGATATCTTTTTCCTACCCTAGGTATATTTTGTTTGTGACTATATGTTAACATTGATTTCTTTGTTCTATTTCAGATATATTTTGTTTGTAACTGTATGGTGTCATTGATCTCTTTGTTCTACCCCAGGTATATTTTGTTTGTGACTATATACTAACATTTATTTCTTTGTTCTACCTTACGTATATTTTATTTGTGACTATATACTAACATTGATTTCTTTGTTCTACCTTAGGTATATTTGGTTTGTAAGCATATGGTGACATAGATCTCTTTGTTCTACATTAGGTATATTTTATATGTGATTATACATTAAGATTTATTTCTTTGTTTAAGCTTGGGTATATTTTGTTTGTAACTATATGGTAACATTCATCTCTTTGTTCTACTTCAGGTATGTTTTGTTCGTAACTGTATGTTGACATTGATCTTATTGTTCTAACCTAGGTATATTTTGTTTGTGAGTATATGTTAAGATGGATTTCTTTGTTCTCCCTTTGTTATATTTTGTTTGTAAGTATATGGTGACATTGATATTTTTGTTCTACTTCATTTATATATTGTTTGTAATTGTATGGTGACATTGATTGTTTTGTTCTACCCTAGGTTTATTTTGTTTGTGAGTATATGTTAACATTTATCTCTTTTTTCTGCCCTATGTATATTTTCTTTGTGACTATATGTTAACATTGATTTCTTTGTTCTGTTTAAAATATATTTTGTTTGTAACTATATGGTCCATGGATCTCTTTGTTGTACCCTAGGTATATTTTTTGTCACTATATGATGACATTCATCCCTTTGTTCTACCCTAGATATATTTTGTTTGTGACTATATGTTAACATTTATCTCTTTGTTTTACCCTAGGTGTATTTTGTTTTTGACTATATGTTAACATTGATTTCTTTGTTCTACCTTAGGTATATTTTGTTTGTAACTATATGGTGACATTGATATCTTTTTTCTTCCCTAGTTATTTTTGTTTGTGACTATATGTTAACATTGACTTCTTTGTTCTATTTGAGATATATTTTGTTTGTAACTATATGGTGACATTGATCTTTTTGTTGTACCCTAGGTATAGTTTGTTTGTGGCTATATGTTAACATTGATTTCTTTGTTCTATTTAAAATATATTTTGTTTGTAACTATATGGTCCATAGATCTCTTTGTTGTACCCTGGGTATTTTTTTTGTCACTATATGATGACATTCATCTCTTTGTTCTACCCTAGATATATTTTGTTTGTGACTATAGTTAACATTTATCTCTTTGTTTTACCCCAGGTGTATTTTGTTTTTGACTATATGTTAACATTGACTTCTTTGTGCTACCTTAGGTATATTTTGTTTGTAACTATATGGTGACATTGATATCTTTTTTCTTCCATAGGTATTTTTGTTTGTGACTATATGTTAACATTGATTTCTTTGTTCTACCTCAGGTATATTTTGTTTGTAAGTATATGGTGACATTGATTTCTTTGTGTTACCTTAGGTATATTTTGTTTGTAACTATATGTTAACATTTATCTCTTTGTTCTACTCTAGATATATTTTGTTTGTCGCTATACGTTAAGATTGACGTCTTTGTTCTCTTTCAGGTATATTTTATTTGTAACTATATGGTGACATTGATCTCTTTGTTCTACCCTAGGTATATTTTTTTTGTGACTATATACTAACATTGATTTCTTTGTTCTACCTTCGGTATATTTTGTTTGTAAGTATATGGTGACATTGATCTCTTTGTTCTACCCTAGGTATATTTTTTGTCACTATATGATGACATTCATCTCTTTGTTGTACCCTAGATATATTTTTTTTGTCAATATATTGTGACATTGATCTCCTTGTTCTAACCTATGTATATATTGTTTCTGACTACGTATTGACATTAATATCTGTGTTCTATCTCAGGTATATTTTGTTTGTAACTGTATGGTGACCTTGATCTCTTTGTTCTACCCTGGGTATATTTTGTTTGTGACTATATGTTAACATTGATCTCTTTGTTCTAGTCTAGGTATATTTTGAGTTTGACTATATGTTAAAATTGATTTCTTTGTTCTTTTTTAGGTATATTTTATTTGTAACTCTATGGTGACATTGATCTCTTTCTTCTACCCTAGGTATATTTTGTTTGTGACTATATGTTAACATTTATCTCTTTGTTCTACCCTAGGTATATTTTGTTTGTGGCTATATGTTAACATTGATTTCTTTGTTCTCTTTCAGGTATATTTTGTTTGTAACTAAATGTTGACATTGATCTCTTTGTTCTACCTAGGTATATTTTGTTTGTGACTATATACTAACATTGATTTCTTTGTTCTACCTTAGGTATATTTTGTTTGTGGCTATATGTTAACATTGACGTCTTTGTTATTTTTTAGGTATATTTTGTTTGTAACTATATGGTGACATTGATCTCTTTTTTCTACCCTAGGTATATTTTGTTTGTGACTATATACTAACATTGATTTCTTTGTTCTACCTTAGGTATATTTTGTTTGTAAGCATATGGTGACATTGATCTTTTTGTTCTACTTCAGGTATATTTTGTTTGTAACTGTATGGTGACATTGATTTCTTTGTTCTACCTTAGGTATATTTTGTTTGTAAGCATATGGTGACATAGATCTCTTTGTTCTACATTAGGTATATTTTGTTTGTGACTATACATTAAGATTGATTTCTTTGTTTTACCTTAGGTATATTTTGTTTGTAACTATATGGTGACATTGATCTTTTGTTCTACTTCAGGTATATTTTGTTTGTAACTGTATGATGTCATTGATCTCTTTGTTCTACCCTAGGTATATTTTGTTTGTGACTATATGTTAACATTTATCTCTTTGTTCCATCTTAGGTATATTTTTCTATCTATATGGTGATAGATCTCTTTGTTCTACCCTAGGTATATTTTGTTTGTGACTATATACTAACATTGATTTCTTTGTTCTACCTTAGGTATATTTTGTTTGTAACATATGGTGACATTGATCTCTTTGTTCTACTTCAGGTATATTTTGTTTGTAACTGTATGTTGACATTGATCTCCTTGTTCTACCCTAGGTATATTTTGTTTGTGACTATATGTTAAGATTGATTTCTTTGTTCTACCTTAGGTATATTTTGTTTGTAACTATATGGTGACATTGATCTTTTGTTCTACTTCAGGTATATTTTGTTTGTGACTATATGTTAACATTGATCTCTTTGTTCTACCCTAGGTATATTTTGTTTGTGACTATATACTAACATTGATTTCTTTGTTCTACCTTAGGTATATTTTGGTTTGTAAGCATATGGTGACATTGATCTCTTTGTTCTACATTAGGTATATTTTGTTTGTGACTATACATTAAGATTGATTTCTTTGTTTTACCTTGGGTATATTTTGTTTGTAACTATATGGTAACATTCATCTCTTTGTTCTACTTTAGGTATATTTTGTTTGTAACTATATGTTGACATTAATCTCTTTGTTCTACCATAGGTATATTTTGTTTGTAATTGTATGGTGACATTGATTTCTTTGTTCTACTCTAGGTATATTTTGTTTTTGACTATATGTTAAAATCGATTTCTTTGTTCCACCTTAGGTATATTTTGTTTGTGACTATATGTTAAGATGGATTTCTTTTTTCTACCTTAGGTATATTTTGTTTGTAACTAAATGTTGACATTGATCTCTTTGTTCTGCCCTATGTATATTTTGTTTGTGACTATATGTTAACATTGATATCTTTTCCTACCCTAGGTATATTTTGTTTGTGACTATATGTTAACATTGATTTCTTTGTTCTATTTCAGATATATTTTGTTTGTAACTGTATGGTGACATTGATCTCTTTGTTCTACCCCAGGTATATTTTGTTTGTGACTATATACTAACATTGATTTCTTTGTTCTACCTTAGGTATATTTTATTTGTGACTATATACTAACATTGATTTCTTTGTTCTACCTTAGGTATATTTGGTTTGTAAGCATATGGTGACATAGATCTCTTTGTTCTACATTAGGTATATTTTATATGTGATTATACATTAAGATTTATTTCTTTGTTTAAGCTTGGGTATATTTTGTTTGTAACTATATGGTAACATTCATCTCTTTGTTCTACTTCAGGTATGTTTTGTTCGTAACTGTATGTTGACATTGATCTTATTGTTCTAACCTAGGTAAATTTTGTTTGTGAATGTATGTTAACATTGGTTTTTTTGGTCTACCTCAGGTATATTTTGTTTGTAACTATATGGTGACATTGATTGTTTTGTTCTACCCTAGGTTTATTTTGTTTGTGAGTATATGTTAACACTTATCTCTTTGTTCTACCCTAGATATATTTTGTTTGTGGCTATATGTTAACATTGACGTCTTTGTTATTTTTTACGTATATTTTATTTGTAACTATATGGTGACATTCATCTCTTTGTTCTACCCCAGGTATATTTTGTTTGTGACTATATACTAACATTGATTTCTTTGTTCTACCTCAGGTATATTTGGTTTGTAAGCATATTGTGACATTGATCTCATTGTTCTACATCAGGTATATTTTGTTTCTAACTGTATGGTGACATTGATCTCTTTGTTCTACCCCAGATATATTTTGTTCGTGACTATATGTTAACATTGATTTCTTGGTTCTACCCAAGGTATATTTTGTTTGTGGCTATAAGATAACGTCTATCTCTTTGTTCTATCCTAGATATATTTTGTATCTGACTGTATATTAACTTTGGTTTCTTTGTTCTATCTCAGGTATATTTTATTTGTGACTATATGTTAACATTTATCTCATTGTTTTTCCCTAGGTGTATTTTGTTTGTGAGTGTATGTTAATATTGATTTCTTTGTTCTAACTTAGGTATATTTTGTTTGTAACTATAAGGTGACATTGATCTCTTTATTCTACCTTATGTATATTTTGTTTGTAACTATAGGGTGACATTAATCTCCTTGTTCTACCATAGGTATATTTTGTTCGTAATTGTATGGTGACATTGACCTCTTTGTTCTACTCTCGGTATATTTTGTTTTTGACTATATGTTTAAAATTAATTTCTTTGTCCCATCTTAGGTACATTTTGTGTGTGACTATATGTTAAAATTGATTTCGTTGTTTCACCTTAGGTATATTTTGTTTGTATCTATATGGTGAGAGATCTCTTTGTTCTACCCTCGGTATATTTTGTTTGTTACTATATGTTAAGATGGATTTATTTGTTCTCTTTCAGATATATTTTGTTTGTAACTGTATGGTGACATTGATCTCTTTGTTCTACCCCAGATATATTTTGTTCGTGACTATATGTTAACACTGATTTCTTTGTTCTATTCAAGGTATATTTTATTTGTACTATATATTGACATTGATCTCTTTGTTCTACCCCAGGTATATTTTGTTTGTGACTATATACTAACATTGATTTCTTTGTTCTACCTTAGGTATATTTTATTTGTGACTATATACTAACATTGACGTCTTTGTTATTTTTTACGTATATTTTATTTGTAACTATATGGTGACATTGATCTCTTTGTTCTACCCCAGGTATATTTTGTTTGTGACTATTTACTAACATTGATTTCTTTGTTCTACCCAAGGTATATTTTGTTTGTGGCTATAAGTTAACGTCTATCTCTTTGTTCTATCCTAGATATATTTTGTTTCTGACTGTATATTAACTTTGGTTTCTTTGTTCTATCTCAGGTATATTTTGTTTGGGACTATATGTTAACATTTATCTCATTGTTTTTCCCTAGGTGTATTTTGTTTGTGACTGTATGTTAATATTGATTTCTTTGTTCTACCTTAGGTATATTTGGTTTGTAAGCATATGGTGACATAGATCTCTTTGTTCTACTTCAGGTATGTTTTGTTGGTAACTGTATGTTGACATTGATCTCTTTGTTCTACCCCAGATATATTTTGTTCGTGACTATATGTTAACATTGATTTCTTTGTTCTACCCAACTTATATTTTATTTGTAACTATATGGTGACATTGATCTCTTTGTTCTACCCCAGGTATATTTTGTTTGTGACTATATGTTAAGATTGATTTCTTTGTTCTACCTTAGGTATATTTTGTTTGTAACTATATGGTGACATTGATCTTTTGTTCTACTTCAGGAATATTTTGTTTGTGACTATATGTTAACATTTGTCTCTTTGTTCTACCCTAGATATATTTTGTTTGTGGCTATATGTTAACATATATCTCTTTCTTCTACCCTACGTATATTTTGTTTGTGGCTTTATGGTGACATGAATCTCTTTGTTCTACTCTAGGTAGATTTTGTTTGTGACTATATGTTAACACTTATCTTTTTGTTCTACCCTAGATATATTTTGTTCGTGATTATGTCTTAAGATTGATTTGTTTGTTCTACCCAAGGTATATTTTATTTGTAACTATATGGTGACATTGATCTCTTTGTTCTACCCCAGGTATATTTTGTTTGTGACTATATAGTAACATTGATTTCTTTGTTCTACCTTAGGTATATTTGGTTTTTAAGCATATGGTGACATAGATCTCTTTGTTCTACATTAGGAATATTTTGTTTGTGACTATACATTAAGATTGATTTCTTTGTTTTACCTTGGGTATGTTTTGTTTGTAACTATATGGTAACATTCATCTCTTTGTTCTACTTTAGGTATGTTTTGTTCGTAACTGTATGTTGACATTGATCTCTTTGTTGTACCCTAGGTATATTTTTTTTCTGACTATATGTTAAGATGGATTTCTTTGTTCTACCTTAGGTATATTTTGTTTGTAAGTATATGGTGACATTGATATTTTTGTTCTACTTCATTTATATATTGTTTGTTATTGTATGGTGACATTGATCTCTTTGTTCTACCCCAGGTATATTTTGTTTGTAACTTTATGGTGACATTTATCTTTTTGTTCTATCCTAGGTATATTTTCTTTGTGACTGTATGTCAACATTAATTCCTTTGTTCTACCTTATGTATATTTTGTTTGTAACTATAGGGTGACATTAATCTCCTTGTTCTACCATAGGTATATTTTGTTTTTGACTATATGTTAAAATTGATTTCTTTGTTCCACCTTAGGTATATTTTGTTTGTGACTATATGTTAACATTAATTTCTTTGTTCTACTCTAGGTACATTTTGTGTGTGACTATAAGTTAAAATTAATTTCGTTGTTCCATCTTAGGTATATTTTGTTTCTATCTATATGGTGACAGATCTCTTTGTTCTACCTTAGGTATATTTTGTTTGTGACTATATGTTAAGATTGATTTCTTTTTTCTACCTTAGGCATATTTTGCTTGTAACTAAATGTTGACATTGATCTCTTTGTTCTGCCCTAGGTATATTTTGTTTGTGACTATATGTTAACATTGATTTCTTTGTTCTATTTCAGATATATTTTGTTTGTAACTGTATGGTGTCATTGATCTCTTTGTTCTACCCCAGGTATATTTTGTTTGTGACTATATACTAACATTGATTTCTTTGTTCTACCTTAGGTATATTTGGTTTGTAAGCATATTGTGACATAGATCTCTTTGTTCTACATTAGGTATATTTTATTTGTGATTATACATTAAGATTGATTTCTTTGTTTAAGCTTGGGTATATTTTGTTTGTAACTATATGGTAACATTCATCTCTTTGTTCTACTTCAGGTATGTTTTGTTCGTGAACTGTATGTTGACATTGATCTCTTTGTTCTACCCTAGGTATATTTTGTTTGTGAGTATATGTTAAGATGGATTTCTTTGTTCTACCTTAGGTATATTTTGTTTGTAAGTATATGGTGACATTGATATTTTTGTTCTACTTCATTTATATATTGTTTGTAATTGTATGGTTACATTGATCTCTTTGTTCTACCCCAGGTATATTTTGTTTGTAACTTTATGGTGATATTTATCTCTTTGTTCTATCCTAGGTATATTTTCTTTGTGACTGTATGTGAACATTAATTCCTTTGTTCTACCTGATGTATATTTTGTTTGTAACTATATGGTGACATTGATCTCTTTGTTCTACCTTATGTATATTTTGTTTGTAACTATAGGGTGACATTAATCTCCTTGTTCTACCATAGGTATATTTTGTTCGTAATTGTATGGTGACATTGATTTCTTTGTTCTACTCTAGGTATATTTTGTTTTGACTATATGTTAAAATCGATTTCTTTGTTCCACCTTAGGTATATTTTGTTTGTGACTATATGTTAACATTAATTTCTTTGTTCTACTCTAGGTACATTTTGTGTGTGATTATATGGTAAAATTAATTTCGTTGTTCCACCTTAGGTATATTTTGTTTCTATCTATATGGTGACAGATCTCTTTGTTCTACCCTAGGTATATTTTGTTTGTGACTATATGTTAAGATGGATTTCTTTTTTCTACCTTAGGCATATTTTGCTTGTAACTAAATGTTGACATTGATCTCTTTGTTCTGCCCTATGTATATTTTGTTTGTGACTATATGTTAACATTGATATCTTTTTCCTACCCTAGGTATATTTTGTTTGTGACTATATGTTAACATTGATTTCTTTGTTCTATTTCAGATATATTTTGTTTGTAACTGTATGGTGTCATTGATCTCTTTGTTCTACCCCAGGTATATTTTGTTTGTGACTATATACTAACATTTATTTCTTTGTTCTACCTTACGTATATTTTATTTGTGACTATATACTAACATTGATTTCTTTGTTCTACCTTAGGTATATTTGGTTTGTAAGCATATGGTGACATAGATCTCTTTGTTCTACATTAGGTATATTTTATTTGTGATTATACATTAAGATTGATTTCTTTGTTTAAGCTTGGGTATATTTTGTTTGTAACTGTATGGTAACATTCATCTCTTTGTTCTACTTCAGGTATGTTTTGTTTGTAACTGTATGTTGACATTGATCTCTTTGTTCTACCCTAGGTATATTTTGTTTGTAAGTATATGGTGACATTGATATTTTTGTTCTACTTCATTTATATATTGTTTGTAATTGTATGGTGACATTGATCTCTTTGTTCTACCCCAGGTATATTTTGTTTGTAACTTTATGGTGACATTTATCTCTTTGTTCTATCCTAGGTATATTTTCTTTGTAACTGTATGTGAACATTAATTCCTTTGTTCTACCTGATGTATATTTTGTTTGTAACTATATGGTGACATTGATCTCTTTGTTCTACCTTATGTATATTTTGTTTGTAACTATAGGGTGACATTAATCTCCTTGTTCTACCATAGGTATATTTTGTTCGTAATTGTATGGTGACATTGATTTCTTTGTTCTACTCTAGGTATATTTTGTTTTGACTATATGTTAAAATTGATTTCTTTGTTCCACCTTAGGTATATTTTGTTTGTGACTATATGTTAACATTAATTTCTTTGTTCTACTCTAGGTACATTTTGTGTGTGATTATATGTTAAAATTAATTTCGTTGTTCCACCTTAGGTATATTTTGTTTCTATCTATATGGTGACAGATCTCTTTGTTCTACCCTAGGTATATTTTGTTTGTGACTATATGTTAAGATGGATTTCTTTTTTCTACCTTAGGCATATTTTGCTTGTAACTAAATGTTGACATTGATCTCTTTGTTATATGTTAACATTGATATCCTATAGGTATATTTTGTTTGTGACTATATGTTAACATTGATTTCTTTGTTCTATTTCAGATATATTTTGTTTGTAACTGTATGGTGTCATTGATCTCTTTGTTCTACCCCAGGTATATTTTGTTTGTGACTATATACTAACATTGATTTCTTTGTTCTACCTTACGTATATTTTATTTGTGACTATATACTAACATTGATTTCTTTGTTCTACCTTAGGTATATTTGGTTTGTAAGCATATGGTGACATAGATCTCTTTGTTCTACATTAGGTATATTTTATTTGTGATTATACATTAAGATTGATTTCTTTGTTTAAGCTTGGGTATATTTTGTTTGTAACTATATGGTAACATTCATCTCTTTGTTCTACTTCAGGTATGTTTTGTTCGTAACTGTATGTTGACATTGATCTCTTTGTTCTACCCTAGGTATATTTTGTTTGTGAGTATATGTTAAGATGGATTTCTTTGTTCTATTTTAGGTATATTTTGTTTGTAAGTATATGGTGACATTGATATTTTTGTTCTACTTCATTTATATATTGTTTGTAATTGTATTGGGACATTGATCTCTTTGTTCTACCTTATGTATATTTTGTTTGTAACTATATGGTGACATTAATCTCTTTGTTCTACCATAGGTATATTTTGTTTGTAATTGTATGGTGACATTGATCTCTTTGTTCTATTCTAGGTATGTTTTGTTTTTGACTATATGTTGAAATTGATTTCTTTGTTCCACCTTAGGTATATTTTGTTTGTGACTATATGTTAACATTAATTTCTTTGTTCTACTCTAGGTATATTTTGTGTGTGACTATATGTTAAAATTAATTTCTTTGTTCCACCTTAGGTATATTTTGTTTCTATCTATATGGTGACAGATCTCTTTGTTCTACCCTAGGTATATTTTGTTTGTGACTATATGTTAAGATGGATTTCTTTTTTCTACCTTAGGTATATTTTGTTTGTAACTATATGTTGACATTGATCTCTTTGTTCTGCCCAATGTATATTTTGTTTGTGACTATATGTTAACATTGATATCTTTTTCCTACCCTAGGTATATTTTGTTTGTGACTATATACTAACATTGATTTCTTTGTTCTACCTTAGGTATATTTGGTTTGTAAGCTTATGGTGACATAGATCTCTTTGTTCTACATTAGGTATATTTTATTTGTGATTATACATTAAGATTGATTTCTTTGTTTAAGCTTGGGTATATTTTGTTTGTAACTATATGGTAACATTCATCTCTTTGTTCTACTTCAGGTATATTTTGTTTGTAACTGTATGTTGACATTGATCTCTTTGTTCTACCCTAGGTATATTTTGTTTGTGAGTATAGGTTAAGATGGATTTCTTTGTTCTACCTTAGGTATATTTTGTTTGTAACTATATGGTGACATTGATCTCTTTTTTCTTCCCTAGGTATATTTTGTTTGAGACTATATGTTAACATTGATTTCTTTGTTCTACCTTAGGTATATTTTGTTTGTAAGTATATTTTGACATTGATCTCTTTGTTCTACTTCAGGTATATTTTGTTTGTAACTGTATGGTGACATTGATCTCTTTGTTCTACCCCAGGTATATTTTGTTTGTGACTATATGTTAACATTTATCTCTTTGTTCTACCTTAGATATATTTTGTTTGTGGCTATATGTTAACATTGACGTCTTTGTTCTCTTTCAGGTATATTTTGTTTGTAACTATATGGTGACATTGATCTCTTTCTTCTACCCTAGGTATATTTTGTTTGTGACTATATGTTAACATTGATTTCTTTGTTCTATTTCAGGTATATTTTGTTTGTAACTATATGATTAACATGGATCTCTTTGTTCTACTCTAGGTATATTTTTTTTGTCACTATATGATGACATTGATCTCTTTGTTCTACCGTAGGTATATTTTGTTTGTGACTATATGTTAACATTGATATCTTTTTCTACCCTAGGTATATTTTGTTTGTGACTATATGTTAACATTGATTTCTTTGTTCTATTTCAGATATATTTTGTTTGTAACTGTATGGTGTCATTGATCTCTTTGTTCTACCCCAGGTATATTTTGTTTGTGACTATATGGTGACATTTATTTCTTTGTTCTACCTTAGGTATATTTTGTTTGTGACTATATACTAACATTGATTTCTTTGTTCTACCTTAGGTATATTTGGTTTGTAAGCATATGGTGACATAGATCTCTTTGTTCTACATTAGGTATATTTTATTTGTGATTATACATTAAGATTGATTTCTTTGTTTAAGCTTGGGTATATTTTGTTTGTAACTATATGGTAACATTCATCTCTTTGTTCTACTTCAGGTATGTTTTGTTTGTAACTGTATGTTGACATTGATCTCTTTGTTCTACCCTAGGTATATTTTGTTTGTAAGTATATGGTGACATTGATATTTTTGTTCTACTTCATTTATATATTGTTTGTAATTGTATGGTGACATTGATCTCTTTGTTCTACCCCAGGTATATTTTGTTTGTAACTTTATGGTGACATTTATCTCTTTGTTCTATCCTAGGTATATTTTCTTTGTAACTGTATGTGAACATTAATTCCTTTGTTCTACCTGATGTATATTTTGTTTGTAACTATATGGTGACATTGATCTCTTTGTTCTACCTTATGTATATTTTGTTTTTAACTATAGGGTGACATTAATCTCCTTGTTCTACCATAGGTATATTTTGTTCGTAATTGTATGGTGACATTGATTTCTTTGTTCTACTCTAGGTATATTTTGTTTTTGACTATATGTTAAAATTGATTTCTTTGTTCCACCTTAGGTATATTTTGTTTGTGACTATATGTTAACATTAATTTCTTTGTTCTACTCTAGGTACATTTTGTGTGTGACTATATGTTAAAATTAATTTCGTTGTTCCACCTTAGGTATATTTTGTTTCTATCTATATGGTGACAGATCTCTTTGTTCTACCTTAGGTATATTTTGTTTGTGACTATATGTTAAGATTGATTTCTTTTTTCTACCTTAGGCATATTTTGCTTGTAACTAAATGTTGACATTGATCTCTTTGTTCTGCCCTAGGTATATTTTGTTTGTGACTATATGTTAACATTGATTTCTTTGTTCTATTTCAGATATATTTTGTTTGTAACTGTATGGTGTCATTGATCTCTTTGTTCTACCCCAGGTATATTTTGTTTGTGACTATATACTAACATTGATTTCTTTGTTCTACCTTAGGTATATTTGGTTTGTAAGCATATTGTGACATAGATCTCTTTGTTCTACATTAGGTATATTTTATTTGTGATTATACATTAAGATTGATTTCTTTGTTTAAGCTTGGGTATATTTTGTTTGTAACTATATGGTAACATTCATCTCTTTGTTCTACTTCAGGTATGTTTTGTTCGTGAACTGTATGTTGACATTGATCTCTTTGTTCTACCCTAGGTATATTTTGTTTGTGAGTATATGTTAAGATGGATTTCTTTGTTCTACCTTAGGTATATTTTGTTTGTAAGTATATGGTGACATTGATATTTTTGTTCTACTTCATTTATATATTGTTTGTAATTGTATGGTTACATTGATCTCTTTGTTCTACCCCAGGTATATTTTGTTTGTAACTTTATGGTGACATTTATCTCTTTGTTCTATCCTAGGTATATTTTCTTTGTGACTGTATGTGAACATTAATTCCTTTGTTCTACCTTATGTATATTTTGTTTGTAACTATATGGTGACATTGATCTCTTTGTTCTACCTTATGTATATTTTGTTTGTAACTATAGGGTGACATTAATCTCCTTGTTCTACCATAGGTATATTTTGTTCGTAATTGTATGGTGACATTGATTTCTTTGTTCTACTCTAGGTATATTTTGTTTTTGACTATATGTTAAAATTGATTTCTTTGTTCCACCTTAGGTATATTTTGTTTGTGACTATATGTTAACATTAATTTCTTTGTTCTACTCTAGGTACATTTTGTGTGTGATTATATGGTAAAATTAATTTCGTTGTTCCACCTTAGGTATATTTTGTTTCTATCTATATGGTGACAGATCTCTTTGTTCTACCCTAGGTATATTTTGTTTGTGACTATATGTTAAGATGGATTTCTTTTTTCTACCTTAGGCATATTTTGCTTGTAACTAAATGTTGACATTGATCTCTTTGTTCTGCCCTATGTATATTTTGTTTGTGACTATATGTTAACATTGATATCTTTTTCCTACCCTAGGTATATTTTGTTTGTGACTATATGTTAACATTGATTTCTTTGTTCTATTTCAGATATATTTTGTTTGTAACTGTATGGTGTCATTGATCTCTTTGTTCTACCCCAGGTATATTTTGTTTGTGACTATATACTAACATTTATTTCTTTGTTCTACCTTACGTATATTTTATTTGTGACTATATACTAACATTGATTTCTTTGTTCTACCTTAGGTATATTTGGTTTGTAAGCATATGGTGACATAGATCTCTTTGTTCTACATTAGGTATATTTTATTTGTGATTATACATTAAGATTGATTTCTTTGTTTAAGCTTGGGTATATTTTGTTTGTAACTATATGGTAACATTCATCTCTTTGTTCTACTTCAGGTATGTTTTGTTCGTAACTGTATGTTGACATTGATCTCTTTGTTCTACCCTAGGTATATTTTGTTTGTGAGTATATGTTAAGATGGATTTCTTTGTTCTATTTTAGGTATATTTTGTTTGTAAGTATATGGTGACATTGATATTTTTGTTCTACTTCATTTATATATTGTTTGTAATTGTATTGGGACATTGATCTCTTTGTTCTACCTTATGTATATTTTGTTTGTAACTATAGGGTGACATTAATCTCCTTGTTCTACCATAGGTATATTTTGTTTGTAATTGTATGGTGACATTGATCTCTTTGTTCTATTCTAGGTATGTTTTGTTTTTGACTATATGTTGAAATTGATTTCTTTGTTCCACCTTAGGTATATTTTGTTTGTGACTATATGTTAACATTAATTTCTTTGTTCTACTCTAGGTACATTTTGTGTGTGACTATATGTTAAAATTAATTTCGTTGTTCCACCTTAGGTATATTTTGTTTCTATCTATATGGTGACAGATCTCTTTGTTCTACCCTAGGTATATTTTGTTTGTGACTATATGTTAAGATGGATTTCTTTTTTCTACCTTAGGCATATTTTGCTTGTAACTAAATGTTGACATTGATCTCTTTGTTCTGCCCAATGTATATTTTGTTTGTGACTATATGTTAACACTGATATCTTTTTCCTACCCTAGGTATATTTTGTTTGTGACTATATACTAACATTGATTTCTTTGTTCTACCATAGGTATATTTGGTTTGTAAGCATATGGTGACATAGATCTCTTTGTTCTACATTAGGTATATTTTATTTGTGATTATACATTAAGATTGATTTCTTTGTTTAAGCTTGGGTATATTTTGTTTGTAACTATGTGGTAACATTCATCTCTTTGTTCTACTTCAGGTATATTTTGTTCGTAACTGTATGTTGACATTGATCTCTTTGTTCTACCCTAGGTATATTTTGTTTGTGAGTATAGGTTAAGATGGATTTCTTTGTTCTACCTTAGGTATTTTTTGTTTGTAACTATATGGTGACATTGATATCTTTTTTCTTCCCTAGGTATTTTTGTTTGAGACTATATGTTAACATTGATTTCTTTGTTCTATCTTAGGTATATTTTGTTTGTAAGTATATTTTGACATTGATCTTTTGGTTCTACTTCAGGAATATTTTGTTTCTAACTGTATGGTGTCATTGATCTCTTTGTTCTACCCCATGTATATTTTGTTTGTGACTATATGTTAACATTTATCTCTTTTTTTCTACCTTAGATATATTTTGTTTGTGGCTATATGTTAACATTGACGTCTTTGTTCTCTTTCAGGTATATTTTATTTGTAACTATATGGTGACATTGATCTCTTTCTTCTACCCTAGGTATATTTTGTTCGTGGTTATATGTTAACATTGATTTCTTTGTTCTATTTCAGGTATATTTTGTTTGTAACTATATGATCCATGGATCTCTTTGTTGTACTCTAGGTTTATTTTTTGTCACTCTATGATGACATTTATCTCTTTGTTGTACCGTAGGTATATTTTGTTTGTGACTATATGTTAACATTGATATCTTTTTCCTACCCTAGGTATATTTTGTTTGTGACTATATGTTAACATTGATATCTTTGTTCTATTTCAGATATATTTTGTTTGTAACTGTATGGTGTCATTGATCTCTTTGTTCTACCCCAGGTATATTTTGTTTGTGACTATATACTAACATTTATTTCTTTGTTCTACCTTACGTATATTTTATTTGTGACTATATACTAACATTGATTTCTTTGTTCTACCTTAGGTATATTTGGTTTGTAAGCATATGGTGACATAGATCTCTTTGTTCTACATTAGGTATATTTTATTTGTGATTATACATTAAGATTGATTTCTTTGTTTAAGCTTGGGTATATTTTGTTTGTAACTATATGGTAACATTCATCTCTTTGTTCTACTTCAGGTATGTTTTGTTCGTAACTGTATGTTGACATTGATCTCTTTGTTCTACCCTAGGTATATTTTGTTTGTAAGTATATGGTGACATTGATATTTTTGTTCTACTTCATTTATATATTGTTTGTAATTGTATGGTGACATTGATCTCTTTGTTCTACCCCAGGTATATTTTGTTTGTAACTTTATGGTGACATTTATCTCTTTGTTCTATCCTAGGTATATTTTCTTTGTAACTGTATGTGAACATTAATTCCTTTGTTCTACCTGATGTATATTTTGTTTGTAACTATATGGTGACATTGATCTCTTTGTTCTACCTTATGTATATTTTGTTTTGTAACTATAGGGTGACATTAATCTCCTTGTTCTACCATAGGTATATTTTGTTCGTAATTGTATGGTGACATTGATTTCTTTGTTCTACTCTAGGTATATTTTGTTTTTGACTATATGTTAAAATTGATTTCTTTGTTCCACCTTAGGTATATTTTGTTTGTGACTATATGTTAACATTAATTTCTTTGTTCTACTCTAGGTACATTTTGTGTGTGATTATATGTTAAAATTAATTTCGTTGTTCCACCTTAGGTATATTTTGTTTCTATCTATATGGTGACAGATCTCTTTGTTCTACCTTAGGTATATTTTGTTTGTGACTATATGTTAACATTGATTTCTTTGTTCTATTTCAGATATATTTTGTTTGTAACTGTATGGTGTCATTGATCTCTTTGTTCTACCCAGGTATATTTTGTTTGTGACTATATACTAACATTGATTTCTTTGTTCTACCTTAGGTATATTTGGTTTGTAAGCATATTGTGACATAGATCTCTTTGTTCTACATTAGGTATATTTTATTTGTGATTATACATTAAGATTGATTTCTTTGTTTAAGCTTGGGTATATTTTGTTTGTAACTATATGGTAACATTCATCTCTTTGTTCTACTTCAGGTATGATTTGTTCGTGAACTGTATGTTGACATTGATCTCTTTGTTCTACCCTAGGTATATTTTGTTTGTGAGTATATGTTAAGATGGATTTCTTTGTTCTACCTTAGGTATATTTTGTTTGTAAGTATATGGTGACATTGATATTTTTGTTCTACTTCATTTATATATTGTTTGTAATTGTATGGTTACATTGATCTCTTTGTTCTACCCCAGGTATATTTTGTTTGTAACTTTATGGTGATATTTATCTCTTTGTTCTATCCTAGGTATATTTTCTTTGTGACTGTATGTGAACATTAATTCCTTTGTTCTACCTGATGTATATTTTGTTTGTAACTATATGGTGACATTGATCTCTTTGTTCTACCTTATGTATATTTTGTTTGTAACTATAGGGTGACATTAATCTCCTTGTTCTACCATAGGTATATTTTGTTCGTAATTGTATGGTGACATTGATTTCTTTGTTTTACTCTAGGTATATTTTGTTTTTGACTATATGTTAAAATCGATTTCTTTGTTCCACCTTAGGTATATTTTGTTTGTGACTATATGTTAACATTAATTTCTTTGTTCTACTCTAGGTACATTTTGTGTGTGATTATATGGTAAAATTAATTTCGTTGTTCCACCTTAGGTATATTTTGTTTCTATCTATATGGTGACAGATCTCTTTGTTCTACCCTAGGTATATTTTGTTTGTGACTATATGTTAAGATGGATTTCTTTTTTCTACCTTAGGCATATTTTGCTTGTAACTAAATGTTGACATTGATCTCTTTGTTCTGCCCTATGTATATTTTGTTTGTGACTATATGTTAACATTGATATCTTTTTCCTACCCTAGGTATATTTTGTTTGTGACTATATGTTAACATTGATTTCTTTGTTCTATTTCAGATATATTTTGTTTGTAACTGTATGGTGTCATTGATCTCTTTGTTCTACCCCAGGTATATTTTGTTTGTGACTATATACTAACATTTATTTCTTTGTTCTACCTTACGTATATTTTATTTGTGACTATATACTAACATTGATTTCTTTGTTCTACCTTAGGTATATTTGGTTTGTAAGCATATGGTGACATAGATCTCTTTGTTCTACATTAGGTATATTTTATTTGTGATTATACATTAAGATTGATTTCTTTGTTTAAGCTTGGGTATATTTTGTTTGTAACTATATGGTAACATTCATCTCTTTGTTCTACTTCAGGTATGTTTTGTTCGTAACTGTATGTTGACATTGATCTCTTTGTTCTACCCTAGGTATATTTTGTTTGTAAGTATATGGTGACATTGATATTTTTGTTCTACTTCATTTATATATTGTTTGTAATTGTATGGTGACATTGATCTCTTTGTTCTACCCCAGGTATATTTTGTTTGTAACTTTATGGTGACATTTATCTCTTTGTTCTATCCTAGGTATATTTTCTTTGTAACTGTATGTGAACATTAATTCCTTTGTTCTACCTGATGTATATTTTGTTTGTAACTATATGGTGACATTGATCTCTTTGTTCTACCTTATGTATATTTTGTTTGTAACTATAGGGTGACATTAATCTCCTTGTTCTACCATAGGTATATTTTGTTCGTAATTGTATGGTGACATTGATTTCTTTGTTCTACTCTAGGTATATTTTGTTTTTGACTATATGTTAAAATTGATTTTTTTGTTCCACCTTAGGTATATTTTGTTTGTGACTATATGTTAACATTAATTTCTTTGTTCTACTCTAGGTACATTTTGTGTGTGATTATATGTTAAAATTAATTTCGTTGTTCCACCTTAGGTATATTTTGTTTCTATCTATATGGTGACAGATCTCTTTGTTCTACCCTAGGTATATTTTGTTTGTGACTATATGTTAAGATGGATTTCTTTTTTCTACCTTAGGCATATTTTGCTTGTAACTAAATGTTGACATTGATCTCTTTGTTCTGCCCTATGTATATTTTGTTTGTGACTATATGTTAACATTGATATCTTTTTCCTACCCTAGGTATATTTTGTTTGTGACTATATGTTAACATTGATTTCTTTGTTCTATTTCAGATATATTTTGTTTGTAACTGTATGGTGTCATTGATCTCTTTGTTCTACCCCAGGTATATTTTGTTTGTGACTATATACTAACATTGATTTCTTTGTTCTACCTTACGTATATTTTATTTGTGACTATATACTAACATTGATTTCTTTGTTCTACCTTAGGTATATTTGGTTTGTAAGCATATGGTGACATAGATCTCTTTGTTCTACATTAGGTATATTTTATTTGTGATTATACATTAAGATTGATTTCTTTGTTTAAGCTTGGGTATATTTTGTTTGTAACTATATGGTAACATTCATCTCTTTGTTCTACTTCAGGTATGTTTTGTTTGTAACTGTATGTTGACATTGATCTCTTTGTTCTACCCTAGGTATATTTTGTTTGTGAGTATATGTTAAGATGGATTTCTTTGTTCTATTTTAGGTATATTTTGTTTGTAAGTATATGGTGACATTGATATTTTTTGTTCTACTTCATTTATATATTGTTTGTAATTGTATTGGGACATTGATCTCTTTGTTCTACCTTATGTATATTTTGTTTGTAACTATAGGGTGACATTAATCTCCTTGTTCTACCATAGGTATATTTTGTTCGTAATTGTATGGTGACATTGATCTCTTTGTTCTATTCTAGGTATATTTTGTTTTTGACTATATGTTGAAATTGATTTCTTTGTTCCACCTTAGGTATATTTTGTTTGTGACTATATGTTAACATTAATTTCTTTGTTCTACTCTAGGTATATTTTGTGTGTGACTATATGTTAAAATTAATTTCTTTGTTCCACCTTAGGTATATTTTGTTTGTATCTATATGGTGACAGATCTCTTTGTTCTACCCTAGGTATATTTTGTTTGTGACTATATGTTAAGATTGATTTCTTTTTTCTACCTTAGGCATATTTTGCTTGTAACTAAATGTTGACATTGATCTCTTTGTTCTACCCAATGTATATTTTGTTTGTGACTATATGTTAACACTGATATCTTTTCCTACCCTAGGTATATTTTGTTTGTGACTATATACTAACATTGATTTCTTTGTTCTACCATAGGTATATTTGGTTTGTAAGCATATGGTGACATAGATCTCTTTGTTCTACATTAGGTATATTTTATTTGTGATTATACATTAAGATTGATTTCTTTGTTTAAGCTTGGGTATATTTTGTTTGTAACTATGTGGTAACATTCATCTCTTTGTTCTACTTCAGGTATGTTTTGTTCGTAACTGTATGTTGACATTGATCTCTTTGTTCTACCCCAGGTATATTTTGTTTGTGAGTATAGGTTAAGATGGATTTCTTTGTTCTACCTTAGGTATTTTTTGTTTGTAACTATATGGTGACATTGATATCTTTTTTCTTCCCTAGGTATTTTTGTTTGAGACTATATGTTAACATTGATTTCTTTCTTCTATCTTAGGTATATTTTGTTTGTAAGTATATTTTGACATTGATCTTTTGGTTCTACTTCAGGAATATTTTGTTTCTAACTGTATGGTGTCATTGATCTCTTTGTTCTACCCCATGTATATTTTGTTTGTGACTATATGTTA